>NW_020174565.1:335436-337788 GCF_003031525.2 Neophocaena asiaeorientalis asiaeorientalis
TATAATAAATGTTAGTTCGTATTAATGTCAGTAATAGAAAATTTTTAATTGTACTGTAAAATTATTTTCAAACAGACCCAAAGCCAAGTTAACTTAACTTTACATGATCCTTGGAAAGTTGATGTGCAATTTTGTGTAAACAATTTGGAATTAGCATACTTATATTACTTTTCAAAACCAACAAAATTAAATTAGGCTAATCACTAGGAGGGAAGTTCCTCGAGGCTAATTCTAAGCAATATTTGCTACTTCAGTTTCTCTTCCTCCCTTCTTCCTCCTTCTCTCCCTTTCTTCCTCTTTTTCTTTCAATTGTCCTAAGAAGGGATTGACAATTTCCACTTGCTTCACAAGTTTAAAAGAAATAAAACAGCATTTCTTTAAAGTCATTCAACAATTCAGAATTTTTACCAAATTATGCTGGTCTTTTCCACAATCAGTCAAAATAAATGTAGTTTTTAAAATGTTTATTACAAATCGAAATGTTTATTCCATCTACATATAAAGTTTATTTCAGTGCTGAAATTGTCTTAAGCAATTGCTAGTTTACTCCTTTTCTTACATCCAACATCAAGCTTAATTGGACACATGAAAGAGAAATTGGAACTTTAATTTACTAAACTGTAGGCTGATGGCAAATAGGGAGCATTCCCTTTGTCATTAAAAAATACCACCTTCTGGGGATAAACATTAGATCTGATGATAATAATAAAGATAACAAAAACAGTAACAGTACAATAGAATTGTTGTATTCCAACAAAACAGTAACAATAGAATCAGCATAGCTGGGCTGAAAGGGCTTGGGCTTTGATATCAAATAGACTGTATGTAAACCTATCTCTGTTATGTACTTCCAGGGATATCTTTATTCATTTATCCAGAAACTAAGTATCGAATTCTAACCAAACGTCAGCCATTGTGCCAGATTCTAGAGTGACATCAATGGACAAAGTCTAACAACAGCGCTTACACCTATATAATAGAAATAATAATAACAATAATAGTAACTTGCTGAAGCCAACAGCAATTGTGGAACCATTAAGTTGAAACAAATCACAGATGTCTCTCCTCCTGTGTTTCGTCAACAAACACAATAATTTACTGAAACTTTAAAGGATAAAAAAAAAGCAAATTTGGAGTATCTGCTTGTGAAACAAAAGTGCTTCATTTTATTGATATGAAGATTCCCCTCCCCCAATAGTGCCAAATTCCCTCTCCTATGAGTTGTTTGAACTGTTGGTTGTGAGTTTGAGGATATGCTACTTTATCAGTAGGAGATTTTTATACAAATGACTGACCAATCTGCCCAAAGTCTGTTGGTTTTGTCAGCCCATCAAAGGAAAAAAGACAAGAACTGAAGATGAAAGACAGTAAAACAGCAAACAAAATCTAGTCTAATACATGGAGAAGTGTGCAACACATGGTCTAGAAATGTCTCCACAGTGGCTTATGACACACTGCTGACCAATACATAATGTGGTGCTTACTGTGTATGTTTCTCAACACATAGGACAGTTTTTCTCAAGCACTAATATTTATTCATAATGGTTTGATTTAAAAACTGAGTCACAGACAAGAGACAATATGCGGAGTTACTGAATTGGTGGGAATGAACACATTGAAATAAGTACTGATGCAAAGAGAAAATAGTTTTGTATTGTCCAACAATTATTACGCTAAATGTATAAAATATTTCTCTCATTTTAAACCTTGTTACAGATGCTCTTCAAAAAACTTCTACTGGTACAATTATTATTAAACTTGAAGGTGATTCCAAGGGAGGTGATGCACCGTCTAATGATAATAATACCAGTACTAGCACAAATGGCCTTACTTCCTCAGATGTTACCACTGATACCTACAAAAACGCAAATACTGTTGATGTAGGTGGCACCACCGCTTTTCATCTAGTAATAAAGGATAATGTATATTTTGGTCCTGCTGGCATTGGACTACTCATCATGGGATTCTTGATCCTTGGATGTAAGTACTTTAACAGTCCTGTTTTTATGTGCCCCCTAAAAAACTGTGGAGAGGAAATACGTTTTCTGATCCTTTGATGACATATATTTTACAAATCCTTATTTTGTGCAATTATCAAGAAATTTCTATGTGTGGTGTTGGGTTTATGACATGAAAAAAACATCAGACAACTTGACCCCTTAGAGTGCAGTGGAGGATAAAAACTTTTTTGCTTTGAATCTCAATGTAATGGGAAAGTACCATAACAGACAGGTTCAAATTGCTACCTGAGTGAAGAAGACAGTCAGAAATAACTGACTGAAACAATCAGAAAAGGCTACATAGAGAAAGTAAACTCTGAGTTGGGTTTTAACAGATGAATAGGAGGTAGCC
>NW_020174565.1:338133-359512 GCF_003031525.2 Neophocaena asiaeorientalis asiaeorientalis
GGGAGGTGATGCACCGTCTAATGATAATAATACCAGTACTAGCACAAATGGCCTTACTTCCTCAGATGTTACCACTGATACCTACAAAAACGCAAATACTGTTGATGTAGGTGGCACCACCGCTTTTCATCTAGTAATAAAGGATAATGTATATTTTGGTCCTGCTGGCATTGGACTACTCATCATGGGATTCTTGATCCTTGGATGTAAGTACTTTAACAGTCCTGTTTTTATGTGCCCCCTAAAAAACTGTGGAGAGGAAATACGTTTTCTGATCCTTTGATGACATATATTTTACAAATCCTTATTTTGTGCAATTATCAAGAAATTTCTATGTTTGGTGTTGGGTTTATGACATGAAAAAAAACATCAAACAACTTGACCCCTTAGAGTGCAGTGGAGGATAAAAACTTTTTTGCTTTGAATCTCAATGTAATGGGAAAGTACCATAACAGACAGGTTCAAATTGCTACCTGAGTGAAGAAGACAGCCAGAAATAACTGACTGAAACAATCAGAAAAGGCTACATAGAGAAAGTAAACTCTGAGTTGGGTTTTAACAGATGAATAGGAGGTAGCCCAGTGGACAAGAAAAGGGGAACACAATATAAGAAGAAAAAAAATCCATGTGCAAAATCCCAAAAGAATGAGAGTGCAAGT
This sequence comes from Neophocaena asiaeorientalis asiaeorientalis, assembly GCF_003031525.2. Lineage (NCBI taxonomy): Eukaryota > Metazoa > Chordata > Mammalia > Artiodactyla > Phocoenidae > Neophocaena > Neophocaena asiaeorientalis. The sequence continues at coordinate 338,793 of NW_020174565.1, forward strand.
AACTGAAATAAAGGACTCCAGCATAGAAGAAATAAAGGATGTACTTGAGAGCATGGTGAGAGTCGAGTCTAGAAAGATAGGCAGGGGCTAGACCTTGAAGGGATTTCATGCTGTGCCAAAGCTGCACAGCCTAAGGAAAGGAGAGCAAAATAGACGAAGAATTAAACTCCAGCTTTTAAATTCAATTGTCTGAGTCCTTCAAAGTTTACCCAAGTTTTCTGAGCCTTGCTTTGGCCAACTGTGAAATAATAAAACTTACTTCACAACAATACGTAGATAATGAAAAGGAAGTACCACGCATGGAAGCATTTAGAGATAGACCACATTGTATGATCACTAGAGTGGACATAGTCAAGGATCTAGACATGAGGGTATAATATCCAATGGATTCTTCAGGTGGTCTTTAACATTGCCTTGGATGATGATAGAAATTAGAGTGGTCATGAGCCAGATGCTACAGTCTCTGAGGAATATTTTTCCTTTAATATTTTCCTAAGTAATGACAGGGAAAAGACTCATCTGCTTTAATAGTATAATATGATCTGTAATCTGAATACTATATAACAAGTAAAAATTGATTGCAGTCTGAGGCTTACATTGATTTTGGTATCTCACCATTATTCAGCTTGCTTTCTGAAACTTTCATAATAATGTTAGAATCAAATGGAGTTATATTAGGGGTTCAAATTTAATCATAAAAGCAGGTTGTTTTGTTTTAATATGGTCCCACTGCTAATTGCAATATTCCTATCTTTTCACCATCAGTGGTCCCATTTTTGTTGATGTTTTGTGACTGTGGAGGTGTCCCTGGTTGTAGGGCCAGCTTTAAGCCTGTTCCCGAATGTACGGATGGAGCAATGGATTCATGGGCGGTGGAAGGACCGCAGCCCAAACTTGTGGTAAGTGCTCACTAACAGTCTAGGTTGTTCTTTGTTCTGGGATAGCCGATGGGGAAAATGAAGAGAAAGGTACAACAAAATTAGATGACAGTAACCGGGGAAGCCTTTCTAAATGAGGTTCAGATTACTTTCAGTATCCTTTTAGAAAATCTGAGGTAATTTGAGAACAAACCCAGTGTATAATTATTGAAAGAAAAGAATCATTACAAATGGGAAAATGTTTCCTGTCCTTTAGGATTTGACCAATATCGGTGCACCACAAATACCACCCAATAATGCAGATATTATCGACTGCATTGACAACTCAGGTAAGAAAAGTTTTTTTTAAGTTTTCATAGTTCAAATGACTAGCGAGGAACTCTATTCTCTGTCTTTGCATACCTTACCATTTCTCAATTGTCTTATCTTTGCAGTTGTTCCCATCAGTCTTTTTTAAATGACTAATTTGCAAATTAAATGATAAAGAAAAACCTACAATACTTATTATTCTTTTAGGTTGCATTTTTTAAAATCTTCTTCAATCATCAGAGAGTACACAAGAGATGACCTGATTAGGATTTCTATAAATAGGAGAGAAGTACTGAATTGTAACCAGAAGTCAATTTTGGCTGAGATTTTTTTGTCTAATAGAGCAATTGTTATTTATTAAAAACCACTAATTTGAATTAAAGTACAGCCCTATTAAATAGACGTATGCTCATTTATTGAGGCTAGCATCTGCCTCCACAATTCACAAAATCAGTCTAAGAAAAAGAGGAATAAATTTTAAAAACTCATATCTTTGAAAATAATTGTACTGTCTTGCCTTATTTCAAGGTAAATAAATATTATTGATTCTCTTATTTTTCATTCACTCTTTTTCAAACTTGTGATCATGACTTTTCCACTTTGAACTCTTCAAAATGTAAAAGACATAGGAATGTTTATGACTTATAGAACCGGACCACATTCAGAAGACTGGAGATGCTAGTCTGTAAACTTATTTCTCCCCCTGAGGTGTCCATTATTGTTAACGACCCCAACACCCTCCACCTAAAAAGCAGAAACTCATTTTTGACTCTCTTATCTCCCTATTCATTGACACTCAGTCAGTTCTCAAGACTTGTCAAATCCTCAAATCCACCAGGATTTATTTATGCATTTATTCTGTCATTAAGTCTACAAACCTTGAACAAAGCACAGTGAGAGGCACCAGAGCAAGAAGTATGAAACACTATACCTAAACTCAAGATCTTCAAAATATGAAAGCCATAGGACACCTACCCCATTGTCAACACTTTCTCTGTCCATGGCACTTCCATAGTCTGGGCCATCCTTTTATCTCACTTGCCTGGAATTTTGTAACAGGCTTCTACTCACCCCTCACAATCAAGTGCAAATCCCAGAGTCTTCATGCAAACCTATCCCCTCACCATAGCCATGGCCTCTTCTCTGAATGCCCTGGAGGCCCTGTGCTTCTAATAATACATTGAGTATTCTTATACTGTTTTTTTTCTTAAGTTTTAGAATTTGGGTATTTTCCCCCAATTTGAAATCAAACTCTCTAAGGTATAGATAGGGTTGTATAACCTCTGTGGAGCCCCCGATCCCAGCACAACATATAGTAGTATCTCAAATAATTACTGAATTAACAAATTGATTAATAATATTATTTTGAACTCAATATCATATTTGCATCTCCTTTCTTTATGTATTACCTTCATTTTTATTTATTTATTTATTTATTTATTTTTGGCTGCATTGGGTCTTCGTTGCTGTGCGCGGGCTTTAGTTGTGGCGAGCAGGGGCTACTCTTTGTTGCGGTGCCCAGGCTTCTCATTTTGGTGGCTTCTCTTGTTGCAGAGCACAGGCTCTAGGCATGTGGGCTTCAGTAGTTGTGGAATGCGGGCTCAGTAGTTGTGGCACACTGGCTTAGTTGCTCCTTCCTGGACCAGGGATCGAATCTGTGTCCCCTGCATTGGCAGGCAGATTCCTAACCACTGTGCCACCAGGGAAGTCCTGTATTACCTTCATTTTATTTCTTTGCTCACTCACAACTGTGTACTTAAATGGAGAAACTACATTACAGTAAGTTACTAATTTTTAGTTTACAATACACTAGAGAAAAAACAGTTTACAGGAGAAAGTAAAATTTAATTTGATCAACACTTTTAGGGGTTTACACAAATGAGTATCATGGCAGAAAAATGCAAGATCTTGGAGGAGGAGAAAGAACGACAGCATTGGAACTGGTGGATGGAGTTAAAACATCAGGACAACCTAAGATATGTCAAGAATATTCTGGAACATTAAGAAGTTCTATGAGGGAATGTAGAGAAGGAGGGCTGAATATGAACTTCATGGAAAGTTACTTCTGCCAGGTAAGCTCTCTATCCCCATGCCTTCCTTTCCATCCTGCACCCATATCTCTACCCCAGGCTCCCACTATTTCCCAACAGGGCTTTGGTGCATGTTTCCTAACTAGGTTCCCAGCCTCTGGTCTTTACACCTGACAATCTATATTCCTGCTGAATAGTATTTCTCAAACTCTGACTTGAGCACTTTACTCCCCCACTTTAAAACAACCAGTGGCTCCCAGCTCTGTTTTGTCTGTGGCGTGAAGTCCATCTCCTTCACACAGCAATTAACCAATTGACCTCTTCCCTCACACCCTCACATCTCCAATTACTCCTTACCAGCCACCCTGCTTGCCAAGCCCCTTTGCCTTGTTCACACTGGTCTACTGCCCTCCATGTCTTTGCTTATGCTGTGCTCATCCTGGAATGCTTTTACCTGATCTTCTCTCTCACAAACCCACACTCATCTTTCTATCCGGTTCAAACACCCCTGCCTTTCTGAAGTTTTTACTGTGAATCCTCTCATCCCAAATAGCGTTGATGTTTCTTTATGTGTATCTCTGTAGTACTTTGTTTGTACATTTTCTAGAACATACCATTGCTAAGATCTGTTGGTTACATGTTCACCACCGTTTTTAGTGCCTCGTCTGCATGGGCTCTACATTATGTTGCCAGTACCTGGCTCAGTTCCAAGCACAGAGTAAACATGTAATAAGGGTGGGTCCAAGAGCCATAGTACATTTCCAGGACATTCTAAGAACCAGAGAGAATTAATTTTGCCATCGTCAGGTAGAGACAGAATTGCCCGTGGTTCTACCCTATATGATACTTAAACCTTCTGATATTTCCTACCTCTGATAACTGTCTCTGATACATTTATGTCCTTCTACACACTGGCCTAAAATACAGTCATTAGCTCTCCTAATGAGAGGGTGGCTGATATTTTGAACTGAACTAGTAGTAAAAGCCTTCCAAATAGCAGCAAATAATAAGGGGACAGTTGCTGAAATCCATAGGTATACTTCCTATCCATGTCCCTACAAATGAATATCATTTTCATGAAAAGTTCCATTTCTGCCTCACAACTTTTGCACTTGTATCTCCTTCTGCCCAGAACACTCTCTCTGCTTTACTGTCCCCGTGACTTTAGTCTCTGAACAACCATCACTTTATGAGATGCTGTCCCTGAACTCTCCGTCTGAAAGAGCAACCCTATCCCTCTCTACTCCTTTACTCTGCACCTCCTAACAAATACGTTTATGTGTTGTCTGGCTCATCCTACTGAACTGTAAGCCCTGTGAGAGAGGGACTTTATCTGGTTTTGTTCATTACTTTATTGCCAACTTCCTAAGAGAGTGTCTGCCAAACAGTAAGGACTCAAAAACTGTTTTTGAATTGAAATGGCACAATGAGTTGGTTTGCTAATAAAGGTATTTCTGCTTAACCAGAAAGTTTGCAATCCAACATTACAAACAAAAGAGATGAAATAAAAGTACACATGTCTGTGAGCTTTCACTCTGAATTGGAGGAGATTCTATTTTTAAGAACTGTCTTTGGTCACCTTCAATTCTGAATCCAAAAGTGGCATAGACCCAGAGTCAAATTTTCCTGTTATTTTGCTTAAAAAGCCACACTGAAATAAATCTTCATGGAACCACCATATTCACTTCATCTGAAGGAAGAAAAGCACAGTTCTGAATGAACCCAAATCAACTATGAACTACCTAATTTAAACAAATCCAAAAAAATACACAATTTTGGTATACTTTAAGTTCAATGTTTTTAAGTATACCTCCTTCTAACTTGGTTGCAAAATCATTCACGTGATTCCTTTTGTGCTTTTGTGTCCCAAGTGCACTAAGATGAAGAAGTCCATCTAAATAAATATCAAAATGTATTATCCAAATTACAGTTAAAATAATTCCTAACCAAATTCTTTCAAGTAATTATATAATAACTTCTAAAGAGTCTCTAGAAGATGTTAGAATTTTGTTTTATATATTTTTTTTGGTAAAGCTCTGGAAAAAAATAATGATAAAGACCTCTATTACTGTTAAAAATGTATTCATCATTTCATTTTCTCTTTCTTCTACAAATTCAGAAAGCATACGCTTATGCAGATGAAGACGAAGCACGCCCATCCAATGACTGTTTGCTCATATATGATATTGAAGGTGTAGGTTCCCCTGCGGGCTCTGTGGGTTGTTGTAGCTTCATTGGAGAAGACTTGGATGACAGCTTTTTGGATACACTGGGGCCTAAATTTAAGAAGTTGGCAGATATCAGCCTGGGAAAAGGAGTGGAACCATATCCAGACCTTGATCCCTCTTGGCCACCTGACAGCACTGAACCGATCTGCCCTCTGCAGGGAACAGAGCCCACTGGTAGTGGACACCCACACACCTCCCCACATTTCGGCACCACCACCATCATTTCTGAGAGTAACTACCCCTCGGGACCTGGGGTACAGCATCCTATTCCTGATCCTCTGGGCTATGGTAATGTCACTTTAACTGAGTCTTACACCACCTTGGGCACTCTGAAGCCCTCTGTCCACGTTCACGATAACCGACATGCATCAAACGTGGTGGTGACAGAGAGGGTGGTCGGCCCAATCTCTGGTGCCAATCTGCATGGGATGTTAGAGATGCCTGACTTGAGAGATGGGTCAAATGTTATAGTGACAGAAAGGGTAATAACACCTGGTTCGAGCCTGCCCTCCACTTTGACCATCCCTGATCCTAGAGAGTCTTCAAATGTAGTAGTGACAGAAAGAGTAATCCAGCCAACTTCCGGCCTAGTGGGCAATCTGAGTGTGCACCCCAATTTATCAAACACCCACAATGTGGTTGTGACAGAGAAGGTAGTTTCAGGCTCCGGCATGACTGGCATTAGTGGCCCAGCTGGGCTAGGTGGAGGCAGTGGCATAGGCAGCAGTGGCCTGGTGGGCAGTGGTGGTGGCATTGGGCTGAGCAGTCTGGGAGGGGGCGGGGGCCTGAGTAGCAGCATCGGGGGCACATCCACCATTGGCCACTTGAGGGGCTCCTCTGAGCATCACTTTAGCAATACCCTAGGATCTGCCTCCCCTATCACAGCCCGAAGTCGAATCACAAAGTACAGTACAGGACAATATACCAAGTAGCCAGGACCCCAGCACGCTCTTTCTCAGTAATTGTGATTTAGGTTTAATTCCCACCACCCAAAAACTAACAGTGTAATTTATGACGCACAACCAGGTGCTAAGAAAATTGTGGAACAAGGTGAGACACCTCAGTGAGAAAAATAGATGGAAATAGTGCTGTTGGGCAAGAGCTCTCCTGAGCATTTGTAGACTTTTTTCTTATAGTCATACTAACAGAATCATGACCATGAATTAAAACTTGAGACAGGGTCTTCTTTGTGCCTGGATGGCCTGTAGGGTCTTCTTAGCTTTTGTGTGGCCTGTAGTGTATCTCCAGCACATGGAATAAATAAAACTTGGTCATGTAAAAGCACTGGCCTTAAGATGGCAATTGGCATTGTTCTCCTTGCTCTGTTTTGAATTGCCATGTAGCTCAGGCAATATTTAAATAAAACTAAACATGCAATATGCGCTCAAGTATGGGGGAAGAATTTGAAATATGCCCCAAATGCCTTGTCAATTTTGCAGATAATATAAATAAAAATCCAATCACATATTTAGACCAGAGTTAACCATTAAAGAAAAAAAATGGCTACTCAGCCAAGTCCACAAGCCACCAAGCACTCCCACCTTAATAACTGCACTAGATGAAACAAACTTCAAATTAGGAAATGTTTCCTGGGAGGGAAATTCCATAAGAGGGTGGCAACATAGTGAGATTGATTGGGAGTGAACTGGCATCGTCTGAGCCTAGATCTTGAGATGGGGCTTCAGCTATAATTCCTATGGAGTCAAGGACGTCTCTGATTCTAGTTTGTGTCTAGTGGTAGATGCAATATTGACGCATATTGCATACTGGTGAAGTTGCAGGATATCACACGCATTTTTCCCTTTACCACTGTGACTCTGACTTAATAAAGGAAAACCTGCCAAGTATACTTCTCAGGCTGAAGCAAGTAACACCTGACATGGTAAATTACCTTCCAAAGAAGTAGACGGGAATCGCATTGTATTTTCAGATTGTGTTTTTAGTAAGTGTTATTCATTTATATACAGCTCTTTATTACACATCTCCTAAGATAAAATAATTGACTTAGACTGAGCTGTGAAAAAAAGCCTGCAGTATAGTTACGCTTTGGGGAAAATTTTTAAAGGGATCTAAAAAAAGTTTTTAGCACATGTAAAATATTTAATGGGGGAAGTTAGAATTGTTCAGTAAATAATACCGTACTATTAGTTTTAATTGAATTTAGTACTTTTTAAAATAACCCTCTGCTGCTATTTTGAAGAGATCAGCTAGGAACTTTTAACAGAGTTTATGACATTGTGTTAATGGGAATGAAATTGTACTAGACAATCCAATTTCCTTACTCTATCCCACCTCCTAACCGAATTTTCTCACTAACCTAAATTTTACTTTCCTGATTTGATTTGTCAGTAAGCTCTTGGATTATATATGCTCCAATTTATAGATAGTTCCTAAATTACATAGTATACTTTTCTAACTTCAAAATTTAATAATGTCCTATTTATGATGAGTCATTTCTGTGAATTTGCTACAGAGTGTTACCAGGTTAAAATCTCTAAATAGAATCAAAGCATTCTTAGAGGTAAATTTACTATTGTATGGTAAAGGAAGTTTTTTCTCTTTTCTAAATTCAATGTTAATATTTGCTCACTAATGTGAAACTGGATATAGCAAAAATATTTTAAGGATTAGTCCCCCCAGTTACTCAAATTTCCCAACATGTTACAAGATCAAAGAATAGTTACTGGACTTCCAAACTTGTCAAAGGTGGATGGCGAGTGAATTATTTTACCCAGAGCTATTTCCCTCTATGTTACAGCAGATGATGTCAATATTTTCAAAGCCACAATACACATCTTATTTTAACTCTGTATACTATGTAAAATTTTGATAGTCTGTAGCATGCCAAAATGCAGAGGTGTAAATAGAATCATTCACAGGGAGTCTTTTTTTTATTTCTTTCTCCCATTTGGAGGTTCCATTAATAATGGGTAATCTTTACAGAAATAAAGTCAAAAGCTACTTATTGAAATATACTTGAGTATGCCTGGGTCCAGGAGTTTGAAGAAATTAAAAAAAAAAATAATAATAATTATTTTTTTTTGCGGTACGCGGCCCTCTCACTGTTGTGGCCTCTCCCGTTGCGGAACACAGGCTCTGGACGCGCAGGCTCAGCGGCCATGGCTCACGGGCCCAGCCGCTCCGCGGCATGTGGGATCCTCTCGGATCGGGGCGTGTACCCGTGTCCCCTGCATCGGAAGGCGGACTCTCAACCACTGCGCCACCAGGGAAGGCCAGAAATAATTACTAATTAATTGTTAGTATTTGTCACTTTGATATGACATATCATCAGAAGTCTTTTCTTAAGACTCCTGGTATCTTCCAGAAATGTTTTTTAGATCGTCTGACAAATGCCAGAGCAACCATCCTTAATAACTATTGTTATTAAGATCCATTAGTTACATAAAACCATGGGAGATACAAGAAAAAAAAATGGCAGTATTAGTCATCAGTCTTTCTAGGAAGATACTTTCAAATCAGACTTTTTTTCATGTTTACACATTGATGTTCTAACTCTTTATCCCTAAATTTTAAAATTACCTTTTCAAGACAGCAACCACTCTAACAGTCATTTAAAGGCATGTAATTGTTTTTAATGAACAGCCTTTAGGAAGAATTTAATCCTTCTCTTTAGATGCTTTACTCTAACTCACATACTTTACGTCATTCCATAGACGTAAAGATATGAAAATTATTTTATAAGTGAATAGTTATAATTCAAACCCATAATGAAAGCTGAGTCTCAGATCAACTTGCTCCTAACAAAAGAGAAGGAAAAAAGAGTGATTTAATCGTTATGTGTATATAGTTTGAAAACAAAGTGTTTAATATTTATAAAACATCTCCCTTTCCAAAGAGGTAGTCCTTAGAGGCAAACATTAGTGTATTATAAATACTTTATTATTTAATATCAACCAAAATACCATCTTGAGCTAATTTTGACATTGAATTCCAAATACATCTACTACATATTATTAGCCTCTCTGTATGTTGACTGATATAAATGTATTTGCTCTGAAAAATTTATGGAAAAAGTATCTATTTCAGGTTATTTCTAGGGCTTCATCTGGACATCTGTTCTACATTTGTATATAAAGTTTTTAGCCTCATAATGTTCATTCAATGTATAATGTTCTGACAGAATTTTAATCATATAGCTTCAAAAATTACATATTCACTCTGACTGGATGTTTCTAGTTATAGACACAATTCATTTCTGAATTTATACCAACATTTGAATGTCAGCCAGTGTATAACACATATGACAGTCTTCGACTTTAGCAAGAGTTTAAAGGTGTTATAATCTCGGCTAAAATGGCCCTGGCTTTTTCAGAAAGACATTTGAAGCCCAAAACAAACTTTTGAAAGTATTGCCACATTTCCCCATGCCTATTTAAATAATTCCAACCTTTGAGGGGACTTCTGGTGTTTGTAAGACCTATTTCACATTGCACTAGAATACACCGGTCCATATAGATTATTAGTATCCATGAAACAGAATCTGTCTTCCAGTTCCAGATTATTCAATTCATGTTAGGACCAAAGCATAAATGGATCAACCTGTTCTCCATCAAATAATTTTAAAACAATGAATAATCTACTGTTTAGGTGTCTATATTCCTCCATCTAGTTATATTTGAATTACTAAACACTGTCATCAAGCTGTACTTAGTCTAACCTATTTTTCTTTCGCTATTTTACGAGTAGTTTTAGACTTTAATATTCATCTTGGGTGATGTTTACAACAAGGTGCTTTCCTTCAAGTTTCAGTATAAAAACTCTTGGATTATTTGGGTGTTAGTTCCTTGCTTGGTCATCTGTTGGCTACTTTAAGTTGGTCTGTAATTTCTAAAGAGTTATGTTTACAGCAATAAAATGCTTAATATGCCTTCATTACCTTTTCTGAATTGCAAGGTGGGGATGGGTCTTAGAATATAAGGAATAATTAGAGATTATCAAATCTAGTTATTATTTTCAGTCCATAGAGATCATTATTTTATTTTCACACTGTTAAGGTTTTTCATTTTCTGTTTCCTAAATCGTTTTTTCTCCTGTTTACTGGGGAGCCTGCTCTCCAGAGTACTGCTTAGTAAATGTCAGAACACAGCGTTAAGCAGCCTCATGCAATAAGTAAATGATCAATAATGTGAATTTTAAGCTTTTATTTGATACTTTTAGCATCTTTATGCTTTCATATTTTTCTCTTTCATATTCTAATTTTTGTTTACACCAGCACTTTATTTCTTTTAAATGGCTTTTCTTCTTATTTGCTTTTAAAATCAAACACTTTCCTCTTTATTGGGGTGCATCTCCTTTGTGCTCTCCAATGCCACCTTCAGAACATTATCATCTTCGTCTTTTCAGACACATGCGATCTGCTTATATCCCCCTCCCACTCTTCTCCTTGTGCCATTTCCTGACCTCTTAATAATGTCCCCACTTTTACTAAAGACTCTTGTATTCTGGCTCACAGTCTTCTGTGGCCTCTCCACCTCCATGGACGAGGCACTCAGCATCCCATATTCTCAGCTCTTACGCCTCCATTCCCCCAGCCACCTCAGTCACTTGCTTCTTTGTCATAACCCAGCATGGCAGGACCTTGGATGCCTCAGTTTCACTTCCTCCTATCCTTCCAGCTCACTTGCTTATGAATTCCGATTGTTGCAATTCCTCCACTTCATCAAAGCTTCCATTCTTTGGACTCCCACCGCTTTCTCAGTATCTGTCAGCTTCACCTCCCTCCTTGTCTAATCAAACTTCATGAGTCCAACTGTCACCTCTTGAAGCATACCTTCTACCTCCTTGCCCTGCTCCCCCTTTCATATCCCAAATCTTTTACCCCCGCATTTCTGTCTGCACACAAACAGCTAAACAAATGATTCAAGTGAGTTGACTTTTTTCATTTTAAATACTCGATTTCAGATCTCAGGTTAACATCACATGCTTCCCTAATCCTAGCTGATTCTGTGAGAGACTTCTCATCTCATTACACCAGATTACTATTGCATACTGTCTCTGTCCTCAATGCTCCCACACCTCCTCTTCCCTCCTTACTCTCAGTTGATGACCTAATCCTATTGTTCACTGAGAAAATAAAAGTCATCTTCTTCTGCCAAACCTGCACAGCCACCTGTTACACCCATATTATCTCCCCACCGTATTGCAATGGAGTTAGTGTCCTACTCATATAAAAAGACAATTCCCCATTTAAGCTCAAGGACTTTGCTCCTTCGTTAACACTCTCTTTCCTATTCTCGCTCTCTCTCTCTCCCTCTCCCTCTGCCTCTGCCTATCTCTCTGTATCTCCCTCTCTCACTCTCTCCCCTACCCCAGAACATTTCCATCAGCACCCTTCCCTGTGGCTACTGTCTCATTTTTTCTTTGTTTATTTCACCAAATTTCCTAAGACTCATGTACACGTGCTTTCCTTTCTTTACCATGTCCCATGAGACTACAACATTCACCCATCAGCCCATTAGAATGGCCCTTGTCAAATTTGTCTAAGACCTATACAACACCAAATACAAGGCCTACTTTTCTGTTCTGGCCTTTCTTATTTGTTGTAAAGAATCTGAAAACAGTGACTGTTCTCTCTTCCTTGAAACATTCTTCTTTCGCGGCTTTTATAACACCATCCTCTAGGGATATTGATTATATTTCATTGGCCACTCTCTCTCTTATTATTTTTTGTTTATTCCCCAACTACCCAATCTTTAAATGGTAGTGTTCCCCTAAAGTTTGTCCCAAGACCTCTCCTGTTAACACTCTACATTATCTCTATGATAACTCATCCAAGCCCCTTTTTAACTGTTTGGGATTAAAGCTTATAATTTATCCTCTAATATCCCTCATCCCAGTAAATATGACTCCATTGACCCAGTGCTCAACCCAGAATCTAAGTAGTCCTTTGACTTTTATCCTTTCCCTCACCCCTTACATTTAATCCATTAGTAAGCCCAGTTGATTTTATAACCAGAATATATCTCAACCCATTAAATAGTTTCCATCCCCATCTGCCACCCTACCAGAACTGCCTCTTAAGTAGTCTCTCTATTTCCATACCGGACTCATTTAAACAATTTTCTACAGATGAGCCTATGTGGCCTTCTAAAATATAAGTTAGATTAAGTCAATCCCCGATTTTAAGAATTTCAATGGATTTTCATTGCATGTCTTAGAACAGCCAACTGGGACCTGCCTGATCTGGCATAAAGGATGGTGGTGGGAAGACAATGGTGGCTTGGACTATAATAGTTATAATAGAGAACGTGAGGGGAAATGGATTGAGGAAATACTTTGGCCTTTGCAACTGGTATTCACTCTGCATGGAACATTTCTCTCCTCATTTTCATATGGTTGCATCCTTTCATCATTTAGGTATCATTAAGTATTATTTCCTCATAAATTCTTTCCTTGTCCAAATTGTTAATTCATTGATTCATTCATTGATTCATTCCACAGATGGTTATTAAATGCCTAATAGTTTTGCCAAGCAGTGATGATATGGTAGTGAACAAAGCTCCTCATGGAGTTTACGTTCAGGATGGGGCGGGGGTTCTGACAATGAACAAGTAAGTGTATAATATGTTATATGGCAATAAATGGTCAAGAGAAAAAGCAGGGCAACTTAGGCTAGGGAGTGCAGGGTGGGAGGGATACTCTTTTATATAAGGTAATTGAGGCAGAGTTAGTTATAAGGCAATATTTGAGCAGACGCCTGAAGAACATTCAGGAACAAGCCATGTGGCTATCTGGGTACAGAGCACTTCAAGAGAGGGGACTACAAAACTGCAAAAATTCTGAGGTAGGCATTTGCTTTGGGTATTCAAGGAAGAAGAAGGAGACCTGCATGTAGCAGTGAAAGAAGGAAAGCAATAAGAAATGAATTCCGAGAAGTAACAAGGGATGAGATGGAGTTCAACCTTGCAAGTCATTGTAAGAATTCTGACATTCTCAGTGAAATGGAGAGCCACTGGAAAGCTTGGGCAGAGGAGTGCTCTGCTCAGAATTGTATTTTTAAAAGATTACTGGTTGCTAGCTCTCTTATGAGAGAGTCCTATTACCTGGTTTGACCATACAATTTGGTAGCAAAACAAGTGACAAAAATAAACCAAAAGCCCTAGATAGTTTAATAGCAACATACAAAAAGAAGTTGGAAAAAGGGCACTGAGCAATAGATTAAATTAAAATCTTACTATAGGGACTTCCTTGGCGGTCCAATGGTTAAGACTTTGCCTTCCGATGCAGGGGGCGTGAGTTCGATCCCTGATCGGGGGAACTAAGATCCCACATGCCACACGCTGTGGCCAAAAAATAAAACATAAAAGATCTCATTCTTTTTATAATATATAAAAATCTCACTTGAAAGAACTCAAGCATAATAAATACAAATGGAGAATATTAAATTGACTAAAAAGTTTGAAACAGATGCCAGTTTCTGGGCATGTACTTGTGTCAAATAAGACAAACTCCAGCTGACTCTGGGAGACTTACTTTTCCTAATTTTACAAACAAAGCTTAATCATGCCAAACCTGGGATATACCGGTCTGCTCTGTGCCTGTGTGGTCCCAGCCATCCTCATTATATAAAACCTAGGGAGGAAAGCCCCTGCCTCAAGAACTTTCCCGCAATTGCTCAAAATATCAGGCTCCAATTCTTATCAAAGTTCATATCTGGTTGGACCCAGAATGTAATTGGTCACATTTTTCAAAGGAAAATACTTTGCTGCATTCAAATTAATAGATATCTCTTTCAAAATGTATGCCAGTTTCTGCTTGATAAATTACTCACCCAGGCTTCTCAGGTGGTTTTGATCACATGTTCAGTTGGATTCACGCAGAAATAGACTCCGAGACAGGATGTGAGCGCAATCTGGGGGGAAAGGATGGAGGTGAAGAAACCACTGGTAGTAAATGGGGAGATGAAAGAGGGAAGGGGAAGTAGCCATTAAAAGCCAGTGACCACCATGGACAACTGAAGCTCAGCCCTCCTGGGAAGGGAAAACCCTTCCTAGGAGCTGGTAAGGTACTTGCACCATAGAGCTAAATCGTCCCAGAAATGAAGGTGATTCTGTATTCAGACAACGACTACCATCAGTTAGTAATTAAGGACAGTCCCTGGGCATAGAATTCCCTGTGCTTGCTGCACAGGTGGGTAAAGTGGCTATGGCGCCAACGAAATGAAGAAACACAGGAGCTGGCCGTTAGAAATCGGGCATGTGGACACTGAAGTGATAAGGGCAAAATATGGAGACGGTACCGAAAGGATTTGTTACAACCACTGGTATGCTCTACAGAGCATTCTCTGATGAAATATGTGACATGGAACCTCAGAATTTTCTGATTTGACAGGCCTTTCTTGAACATTCCACCGTAAATAAGAATGGATCGATAGATTGGATAACGAAACCCAACGGTATAAAATAAGAATGTCTTCGGGTTCCCCTTGTCATTAATTTGTATCTTTATGATTTATATCATTTATATTAATTAGATTCTTCTCCCTGTAAAGTGTTTAGACATATAATCATTCTCCTATAACACATGACTTAGCTTTACTGTTACACATTTAGGAGTGACCTTGATAGATAATTGGGTTTGATGTCTATTTAGTGCCAAAAAACAAGGGCTATTAGTCAAAGTCATTATTTTTTGTATACATAACCCAAACACTTTAATAGCTTATTTCTAACAACAACAATACAGTTCACTCTGTTTCTAAGACATATTATTGCAAAAATTGAAAAAGGTACCTCAAAAATTCTATTGTCATGATTTGAATATGGAAGAAATTAAATAAAAAATTTTGAATTCATGTATGATGCAGAGAGGTCAACGTAGTGACAAGCAGAAACTGAAAAATTATTTACTGGATACATGAATAAATGCAATCCATTCATGCCTCAGTTCTTCTAAAATCCATTCTTGCCTTGGCGTTCTATGTGAGCACTGAGCCCCTAGATTACATCATAGTGCTTCTCAAATTCCAGCCATTCCCAATAGAACTTCCCTTTCGAAGCTACTCTTTGGCATAATGATGCCTCTTTAAAATGAGGGACAATATAATTTAATTTTCTTAGACTGTAAAATGTATCTTTACCAAATGTCTTAAAAAAGACTAGATATATAAAAATTTAGACCTTACTAGTATGTAGTTAGAATTAAATCGTTAACTAAAGAAAAATAGTTTATTTCCAAATATAACTAAATATTTTTCAAATATTTGAAAAATGAGTCCAAAAATACTGGAACGAGAATGTAGCTTTCTTCAAATGACAACGATCATGGTAGCAATAGAAAAGTGCTTCCAGGACCCTATGAGATAAACAAATCATAACAACTATCACCTGATAGATGAAATCAAATATATGTAAGTTCAGACCTTTTCACATGCTGTTCTCTGGGAGAGTAATTAAAGATATTCCTTCTCACAGGGGAAGAATATTTTACTAGACAGCCCTGCAGCTTAGATGAAGGGCATGTCAAAATATCTATCCATCTTTGCTCTCTATTCATGATCAATAAACAATTTGGGGGTTGGTACCTTGCTGGCTAGGGCAAGTAGACGGCATCTGGAGAGAAAATACTAACTTTACAGTTATCCCACCATGGAAAAATCTCCCCCACTGCAAACTCATAAATTAATATTTACTTTATAAATCATCTATAAACATGATTATTGAGCATCAGTAACCAGGAAAACTTATCTGTTTTCAATATAAAGACAAAAATAAATGTGAGCCTAGAAAACTCAGATGTAAACCATGCAATGGGGAACTCAGGGCAAGTTAAGTAATTAATATGTCCCATTTGGGTGACTGGCTGGACTTCTCTTTGCAACACTCATCACTAACAACCCAAAAGCTTTCCTTCTAAAACATTCTTGTTTGCAAAGTAAGGATAATAAGCCATATTTTTTAAGATATATAATGTATTTTAAAAATTATTAAAACTAGAATGAGGATTAAAAATCAATTAAATAGAATAAAATTTTAAACACAGATACAAAATTGTCAGAAATTAATTTGTTATAAACTACAGTAGCAAACAATAAGAAAATCATATTTAGTGACTAACAGTAAAAGCTGAATACTAGTATATAGAAAAAATAACTTATATCTACACCTAATGCCAGAGGTTTTAATAAATGGCAAATCTGTTAAAGATATATACACTCTATAAATTATGAAAGAAAGAATACTACTCAAAGAGAATGCACTGTATGTTAGTTTTTTCTATTAAAATGTATCTAATTTAATGTCCCAAAATCTTCCAGGGAAGAAAATAGATAAGGAATTTGCTATTTACAGAAATAAATTAACTCACTCATGGAAACAAACCCAGTTAGTGAAATTCCTGGAATTTGAACCATATCTAAATCTTTATTCATTTCAATATGCCACACTGGCATAGCACATTGATCTTAACTGTAAATAGATAATTCTACACGCTTGACAAACAAGATGCTCTAATTAGAGATAAGACACCTTAAATAAATAAAATAAAAAGATATTTTAACTTCTATACAAAAAAACTAACAAATGTGATAAAAATGAATACAATGAAGATTTCCAATTAATGATAGTTGAGTCAAGATATTTTTACTCTACTCAACTTTATGAAATAAAATAACAATAAATAAAATAATAGTTGAACATAACAATCCACCTTCAAAAAGCAAACACACACACACACGCAATGTCTGCTAAGTACACTGAAATGTGGACCAAAACTAGGAAGTTCTAGAGGTAGTTAATATTCCTCCAGATCTCCTGTGGAGGGCAGATTTCTCTAAAAGTAAATGACACAGTCTTTCAAGATTCAGTGATGTAGGCAAGTTATAGAATTGTCAGAGAACATTCTTATAGGAAATCCGTTCCATATCACTGGTCAGTAGGTGAGTCAAAGCTGAAAGACAGACTCCTTAAAGATGTCATCTTTACTTCCTGACCCCATAGACATGAGGAAGGAAGAAAGAGAATACTATAGCACATTCAAGGTAACCCAGGGACCAATCCAACTAAACTTCATGAGTAAAAACCAGCAGAAACAACAGAATGCAGAAAAGCACCTTAAAATACTTCATATATTGAAATCATCAGGCATGTACTATCAAATAAAAATCCAATAAAATTCATATACCTAGTATACTATACTAGATCAAAACAAAAGAGAATGCACAGATTTAAAATATCAAGAATTCTTTAGAATAGGACTTAACTAGAGATTCCACAGATATTAGGAAAATAATAAGAGGCTATTATAAACAACACGTTGCAAATCAATTAGAAGATTTAAATAAAATGGAGAAATTCATAGTAAAAAGTACAATTTACTCAAACTGTCTTAAGAACCAAACACTCAAGGAGGAAATAATTTCAATCTAATACAACTCTTCTAGATAAGAGAACAAAACATCACAATCCTCAACTCATTTAAGAAGGCTAGCATAACTTTGACCAAAAAATTCAACAAGATTAGCATAAGACAGGAAAACTATATGCCAATTTCACTCATGAACTTAGGTGGAAAATTCCTAAACAGAATATTCACAAACTAAATCTAGTACTATATCAAAATGATGATGACCAAATCTGGGTTTATAACTGAAAACACAAGGCTGGGTTAACGTTAGAAAATTCAATCCATGTAATACACCACAGAAACAAATTAAGTGAGAAAAATTATATAATCTTCCCAACATATAGGACATGTTTAGTAAAACATATGCTCGTAGTAAATTATGAGTAGAGAAGACTTTCTTAACTTTATACAGACTATCTATAAAATCCCCAAAATAAATATCATACTTAATGGTACAAAATTAAAAGCTTTCTCTGTGAAATAGAGAAATAAAATAGTGATGTTCACTATCAAAGTTTTGTTTAATATTTTGCTGATGGTACAAAAGTAGGGGGGAAAGGTTATGGGGATTGGAAAAAAAGAAACAAAACTATCATTATTGTCAGATTAAATGATTGTGTAGTTAAAAATCCAAAAGACTCTTCAGATATATCATTCAAATTAAAAATAAGGGTTTAGCAAAATTGCTGGATACAAATGGCAGAATGCCAAAATCAACTGCACTTCTATATGCGAGAAAATGTTAGAAATTGTAATTAAAGAAAATATATCATTATATTATTATACTACTACCAAGGAATAACCTTTAAAAGGTCTCTGTAAGACCTTAACAGTGAAAAAATAAAACTTCATTAAATAAAACCTAAAAATATAAAGAAATCTCCTTGTTTGTGTACTCCAATACATGACTCAAAATTGAAATTTTGACAATTCTTTCTAATTTCTGTTAAAATATTATACAAGCCTAATCAAAATTGCAGCTTGTTTGTGCAACACTTGGTTCTAAAATGTACAGGAGATGCTATTGGCCAAGAACAGCCAAAACACTCTTGAATAGAACAAAGTTATGCAATTAAAACAGCTTAGCACTAACATAAGAATAGATGAATAGGCAAAAGGAAAAAGAGGGAGAGACAGAGCTTAAAAACAGATACACACTTTTATGCACACTATTATTTTTCAATATTTTATTTATTTAAATTTTTATTTGTATATTATATATTTTATGCACACTCTCAGATTTATTATAATTGGTACTACAGAAAGCAGTGCAGAAAGCAGCCTCTTTTTAATGAATGTGTCGGGACATTAGGTACACATATAAAAAATAAAGATGAAATCGATCCCATAGCATTTACAAAAATCATCTCCAGATGATTTAGGAACTTAACTTTGAAAGGCAATATTTTATAAGTGTGTGAAAAGCTTTCTTAAGACACAAGAACACTAACCATAAAAGATTGATAAACTTGACAATTTCAAAAATAAAAATTTCTATACATTATATCTGCTTAAAAAGTAAAAAGCCAAGCCACAGAATGAGTGAAAAATACTTGCAATACATATATCCAACAATGACACACAAGATGTGTAATGTAAAGAACAACAAATCAATTTTTTAAGAGGCACAGTCTGATTAAAAATGGGGAAAAAAATCTTCAATATGCCTTTAACAAAAGAAAAAAATCCAAACGGACAATAAACATAGGCGAAGATACTAAACTCAACAACAATCAGAGAAATTCATAGGAGATAACAGGTACCCACCCTGCAAATTGGATAAAGTTTAAAAGTCTGACAATGCTTTTGCTTTCTGTGTGGGCGAGCAAAGCAAACTCTCCGAAACTGATGATGGGAACTCAGCCCAGGTCAGTATAGTCACTTGGGAAAACAAGTTAAAGAAAATTAACTTATGACCCAGAAATTCTGCTCCTTGTATACACCCCAGGGAAACTGTGTGCATATACTGATATAAAGGAGATATGAGAAAAGAGGCGAAGATGATAGGATTGCCGGAAGGGGGCCATGAACCAAAGAATTGAAGGCATCCACTAGAAGCTGGAAGAGGCAAGGAAACAATTCTTCTCCAGAGCCTCTAGAATTGCAGCCCTGCTGACACCATTATTTTAGCCCCATGAGACTCATTTTGAACTTCTGACCATCAGAGATGTAAGATTATGAATTTGTGTAGTTTTCAGTCACTGTTTGTGATAACTTATTACAGCAGCAATAGGGTACTAAGAGATAGCAGGATGGTTTATAAAAGCCTATTCTATGTAAAAATATAATCATTCTCAAATGCAAAATTTTTTAAAAATCCAAAACAAACTTAAAAGAGAAAAAAATAAGTAAAAATAATTGCAATGCATATGACAGAGGTTAATTTCCCTTACATAAGAAGTTTATAAATCTATAATTAAGACCTCAGTAACGCGATGGGAAAAAGGAAGCAAGCTTTTCACATAAAAAGAAACACTAATAGCCAGTACCGCTTCCCACCCATGAAGAGGTGCTAATCTTACCATGTTAGAAAAATGTCCACGTTTACCTGTTGCCGTTTCCGGTTACCCATAGGCCCAGGTTAATTACCCTGGCTCAGTAGCTCTTAAACTTCAGCCTGCAACTCTAGAATTACCTAGAAAGCTTGTTGAGAATAAATAATTCTAGTTCCCGCTTCCAGAGATTCTGATTCAGTAAATCTGGGGCCGAGAAATCTGCTCTTGTTATGTACTGGACCATACGATTTTGCAAGTGGCCCAAGAAATATATTTCTAAAAACACTGCCTAGCTTTTGACCTTCCTATATCTGGATTTCTTCCAAAACAACCTGAGCCCAGATCCCATTCAGAGTCTGCTAGATGCATAACTACACCGAAAGCAAACTATATATATACTATATATATATATATATA
>NW_020174565.1:359650-369142 GCF_003031525.2 Neophocaena asiaeorientalis asiaeorientalis
ATACCTTACAACCTTGCCAGAGAAGGACACTGCCAGTGTCATCAAAGTAGCCAGAGTGACATCTAACTAATTACCACATTGTGGAACCGCTGCCACTGCTGTCATGATCAGGAGTCGAGGGTGAACTACAGTGACATTTTGGGGAATGAGTATGTAGTAAGTATGCAGTAAGTATGTAAGTAATGCACTTTAATTAATACAGAGCTAGAAGCCACGCTACTCATTCTGCCCTTATTTGGAATACATCCCACACCAAGGGCATGAAGTCCCAGAGAACCAACAAGGCGCTTCTGTCTGTGGGTAAGTATGATTTTAGGGTGTAAACTAACATCATCCTTATGTTATTAGCATAACTCTTTAGGAAACTGATGTTTAATTCCATGATTTCTAACACCCACTAAATAACCTGGCTTGCCAGCACCCTTGTTGCCATACATAAACTGGATTTAATGAGGAGACAGGTTGTTTATCTTCAATGCCATTATCTCAAGGTGAACAGACATGTATTCACAGTAACTACTCTAGGTCAAGACCGAGGCAGCTTTCTTTACCTTTTTTCCATCCCTCCAGGCCCATGCTAATGAAAACCCTTTTGCTTGAGTCAACTCTAGAATCTCCTTGCCTGTAGCATTTGACATAGTTTGGGACCATAAATATTTTTAAAATTTTCTTTCCTCTAACACCTGTTTTCAAGAGATTAAGCTGCCCTTAGATACTTAAAGAATATCCACCAGTAACCCTAAACTGTGATAATTTGATGTAAAACTTTATCCTGACACCATTTTCATAATATCTTTGCCTGTAGAGATTTCTTTTTCTTTTTTTTTTTCAAAAAGAATTTGTACTGGAATGTATTGAATTAGCTGTCCTCTGTGGCATTATTTTTTTTTAATGTGTTAAAGTGCTTACTATGTGTTAGGTGGGTATGACGTTCGGAATGAAAATGTCCTACAACTTTGGAAGCAGGATGAGACAATATTACAGAAACACAAGAACAATAATTAAATATCAAAAGCACCCCTGAAATTCAATGTACACTTTCATATGAGCAAATAAAATCAAATTGGTTTGATTTCAAACATAAATAATAGGGCAAACTTAAATTGAAAATTTCCGCTTGCAGAGTCAGCTGTTAAACTCAATAGTTTGGTCAACTCTCCAGTATAGAAAGGTTTTATTTTTTAATAATAACGTTCAACTGTCCACTCTTTTCCATTTTGCCTTCACATATTTAGCCAATACTAAAAAGTGGCTTGATATATATAAATTGACTATAAATCAGGAGGTAGAATTCTTGCCCTCTTCATAGTACTAATAAACGTTTCAGCCTCTCTGGGCTATACTGTAACATCAAGACAAGAGAAGGAAGAGGGTACAGATTGGATAAATAATCTCTAGGGTATCTTTAAGCATTATTATTTCATGCTCTGTGTCATTCATGGCTGGTACCTCACAAGAGAAACAGAAGTAGTTGCTGTTTATCTATCTAAGCTCAAAACCATGTGCTTTGACTAGAAAAGGATTTCACTAACTAAAATTCTTTGAGGATTCTACTTTGAGATAATCTCCTCAACTCTCCCAAAAAAGTAAGTCCAAATAAGGTCATAGGGCATGAAGTGGCCATTTCTCAGTTATTGCAGAATCTTTTAAATCTGCTCATGAGAGTAATCTCCAGCAAATTCTGGGGAGCACTGAAATCAGGAGTTATAAATGGGGAAATCTGGAGGAATCATCTAAATGATATAGCCCTTATTTCTACTGATTGTTCTTTTCTTTGAAATTCACCCAATGAATAGCAATTTAGATAGACAGAAAATTTTATATTTCAGAAGAAATCAACCAAGCATGATATAAACAAAGGGGGGTAAACCCTTGTAAAATATCTCCATATGACGCAGCAAGGGAAAAGTATAATTTTCCCCTTGTGAAAAACAATAACAATAGGGATCTAGACCTGTTTCATTAATTCTCTTAGGCAAATTAAATTATTCTAATTTAACATTAACTAAAATAAAACAAAAACAAATTTCTTTAACTGGCTAAACAATGGACAATTTTCCATATTATGATGTTAGTATAATACACTATTAGAGGTTGCCTCAGAGCTTGCTTGGAAGTTGTTATGGAAATAAAACTATCGTGATAGCTACAGACTTCTCCCTGATCCCCTAGTTCCTTCTTAAGCTCTGACTCACCCATTGTTCAGAACCATAAATCCACTATGGACTATAAATCCCTGCTGGCTTCTCCCATTCTCTACTTTTCTGCAGTGACTCCCATTGCAATCAAAGATCTCCCACATTTATTCCTGCCTCTTGGCCCAGTGCATAGTACTGGAAACAGTGAAGCTCCTGTATGCTCTCTACCATCCTCTCATATTCTCCTTTTGAGGCAGACACCAGAAAGAATTTTATGTACATGGGCCATGGTAAACTGGGTAGCACACAGAAAGAGGGTGTCAGCCATACATTTTTTTAAGCCTGAAATTCCATTTATTTGGGATACTTTATTTTCTCCTCCTATGTTTCTGTAATTCAAATCTTAAGCAGTATTGCACATTACATTTCCACAAGACACAAACCATCTCCAGAGCTGTTAGTGGTGTGTTTCTAGGGATAGAAAAATACTCAGTTAGCCAAGGAATACCCCCACTCACTGATACAGTGCAAATTCTCATCATCCTTCTTTATTCGAAACTAAGTCAAATGTTTCGTACAATGGAAGGGAGGGAAACTCAAGAGGGAAGAGATATGGGGATATGTGTGTATGTAGAGCTGATTCACTTTGTTATAAAGCAGAAACTAACACACCATTGTAAAGCAGTTATACTCCAATAAAGATGCTAAAAATATATATATATATAATTTTTTAAAAATAAAAATAAAAACAAGGCCACAGTGCAGTTATAGCCAATGAAAAGGTCCTTGGGAGGCTGGATTGGAGAGAACCCCCTCACTTCACCCTTTCTCTTGGCAATCATCTCAAGCAGTAGCACCATTTGTACCTTCGATATATACAAAAACAAAGGGAAAATGCTGTGCATTCCAAAAGCCCAAAGCTCACTGGCACCATTGATAGAGGATATATCTCAAAGAGTAAAAATAATGTAATGCTTTTCTGACCTAGCTATAAAAGAAAATTTTTATAGTAGATACAGTTGTCACATTTCAAACCTCTGGAGAAAAATTCATGAAAACAAAGAAGGATGGAAGCTCAGTTGGCTATAAACAGTTACAAGGGAATGTTTTAAATGCTTATTTACTCAAGCATAGGTTTCCATAACTCTTGATTTAAAGACTAATCTAGCATACAATGAAATAGTGGGTTAATATCCACTCCATGAATGTATGTGTATTAGTTCTAGACAATCTGGAGGACCACCCAAAGATGTATTTTAAAACGTGGACCATATACATGATTTATCAGGTCAGCTTATACGTTTTTGAATTAGGCAGATATCCCCAAATACATGGTTTGGCTTAGGCAGATATGTCCAAATACTGCCTCTTCATAACAATTCATTTTTTTCCCATTGCTTAAGTATAATTTCTTGCTCTCTGTCCCATAAATATCTTTAACATATAATTCATTTCTCTTCATTTTAGAATACTATGCCAGCCCTCCAATTGCCTAGATTCTTTCCTATGCTTGCAAAAATGCTAAACTAAGGTTCTAGAGGAACTAAGTGTTATTTGGAATACATTCCTGACTAGGGATAGACCTGCCTTGTTTCTGAATTGCAGGGATGGGGTAGTGAAGGCAAGATGCGGTCTCCCTTTAAAATTCTCCAACCAATACCTATTAGCAATTAGAGAACATTTAACTACACTTTCTTTTTTATGTTTGTGAGCGTTGCTGCCAGCCTGAAATTTTTTCATGAGAAAGCTATGTGTATACTAAACCCAGACAAACAAAGGAGAAGAGAAAAATGAAAAAGGGAAAATGATTTTCAGAAATATACAGATGCTGCTCTGGTCTTTTCCCCTTAAATTCTCAGGTTTCCAATTTCAGCTTCTTCTCAATAAATATATTTCTGAGGGTTTAAAGGTGTTCCTCAGCCATATTATGTACTTTTTTATCAGTGGAAATGCCATGAGGAGTGAACACACTCTGTATTGTGGTTACCTTAAAACAATTCAGTTAATGTTATACCACACTGGTTTGACTGTATATAGAGGAAAAAAGTTGCTAAAATGTGGAAACAAATACACTAGTGAAATCAGAGTTTCTTTGTCTTAACCTTATTTTTAGAAGATCTTTAAAATTGAAGAATACAGCTCAACTATAGGACTTCTTAAGGAGGGAAGCAGGAATCACCAGAATTAAGAGATGAGAGTTTCATTATTCTTTCTCCCTACACCGTACTTAGGCTTGGTGCCTTTTCACAATGTCCTCTGCTCAGAGTGTCAGTCCTTGAAGCTGGTTCTGTAGTGGACATGTGTGTGTGTGTGTGTGTGTCAGTATATGTAATTTTGCTTTTACAATGCTGGCAGTAAGAAGCCTACTAATTTTATTCAGCATGATGACAGGCCCTAGCATTTAAATTATTTTTCATGTTGTGAGTAATTTATTATTCATTGGGTATCTTCCCTGTAAATCTTGTCCTCACTCTGTAAGATTTTTCTTTGGTGTCCAACAAAGGGTTTCATTGCAATAAGAATCAAGGTGTCTATCCTCTGACCCAGAGCCCAAGCAATGCCAGCCTTCCAGACCAGCCCAGGAGCTTGGGGTGGGGAAACAGAGCCATTATAGAACATCTTCATTCCTCTGCCCAGACAACAGCAGAGTTATCTCCCAGGCCCTCCTAGAAGGGCATCTCGAAGCACATCTTGCTGAAGAGCCAAATTCAGGACCCAGAGGATTAAGACTAAAATCAAATCTCACTGGGGTTCCTGTGCAAGAGAGAACTGGAGGAATGGATTGGCTCCTTTTCAGGAATATTTGCCTTTTGATCATTTTAATGGTAAGTAGAATTTAAAGGCCTGGGAAAGAAATACAAACTTGAAGCCTTGCCTCCTATGTCAGTTGTTGGGCTTTCTACATGGGATTCACTCCATTTTTAAACCCCTTCCAGCAAAGGGAGTTCTATGAGTTCAGCCTCTGGTGACTTCAAAGGACTCTCCATGCTTGAGGGAACAAATGCCATAGAGAAGCAGGGTGTAATCTGGTTGAATTCAACTTAAATGACATCAGAGACATAATCTAATTCAGAAAAAATGCTGGAATAATTCTAAAATGTATAATCAGAAATAAAACTATTTTTCAATTTTCTTTTACTTATACTTAAATCAGGCAGATTGCTGCCAAAATTCCCAGTGCAAATGGGTTCTACATTTGTAGGGAAGTAAAGTTGATCAAGCCCATTTCTTTTAAACAGTTTTTCCTTGCGAGTTTGTTTCAAGGTGGAGGAATGTTAGCTATGTCAAGATTACACTATAACTAATTATAAAATATTTGAATCATAAGAATTTTTTCCGGTAAGAAATGGCTAAAGAAAAATGAAGAAAACCAAGCCATTACGACAAACCCTTTCTGGAATTATCAAGGCATTCCTACAGTCCAGGAAGGGAACATTTAGGTGACCTATTTCTTTTTTTTTTTTTTTAACATCTTTATTGGACTATAATTGCTTTACATTGTTGTGTTAGTTGTTGCTGTATAACAAAGTGAATGAGCTATATGTATATACATTTGGTAGTGTATATATGTCCATGCCACCCTCTCACTTTGTCCCAGCTTACCCTTCCCTCTTCCCGTGTCCTCAAGTCCATTCTCTAGTAGGTCTGTATCTTTATTCCCGTCTTGCCCCTAGGTCCTTCATGATCTTTCATTTTTAAATTTTTTTTAGATTCCATATATATGTGTTAGCATATGGTATTTGTTTTTCTCTTTCTGACTAACTTCACTCTGTATGACAGACTCTAGGTCCATCCACCTCACTACAAATAACTCAATTTCATTTCTTTTTATGGCTGAGTAATATTCCATTGTATATATGTGCCACATTTTCCTTATCCATTCATCTGTTGATGGACACTTAGGTTGTTTCCATATAGTGGCTTTTGTAAATAGAGGTGCAATGAACATTGTGGTACATGACTCTTTGAATTACGGTTTTCTCAGGGTATATGCCCAGTAGTGGGATTGCTGGGTCGTATGGTAGTTCTATTTTTAGTTTTTTAAGGAACTTCCATACTCTTCTGCATAGTAGCTGCATCAATTTACCTTCCCATCGACAGTGCAAGAGGGTCCCCTTTGCTCCACACCCTCTCAAGAATTTATTGTTTGCAGATTTTTTGATGATGGCCATTCTGAACAGTGTGAGATGCTATCTCATTGTAGTTTTGATTTACATTTCTCTAATGATTAATGATGTCGACCATTCTTTCATGTGTTTGTTGGCAATCTGTATATCTTCTTTGGAGAAATGTCTATTTAGGTCTTCTGCCCATTTTTGGATTGGGTTGTTTGTTTGTTTTTTCATATTGACCTGCATGAGCTGCTTGTAAATTTTGGAGATTAATCCTTTGTCAGTTTCTTCATTTGCAAATATTTCCTCCCATTCTGAGGGTTGTTTTCTTGTCTTGTTTATGGTTTCCTTTGCTGTGCAAAAGCTTTTCAGTTTCATTAGGTCCCATTTGTTTATTTTTGTTTTTATTTCCATTTCTCCAGGAGGTGGGTCAAAAAGAACTTGCTGTGATTTATGTCATACAGTGTTCTGCCTACATTTTCCTCCAAGAGTTTGATAGTGTCTGGCCTTACATATAGGTCCTTAATCCATTTTGAGTTTATTTTTGTGTATGGTGTTAGGGAGTGTTCTAATTTCATTCTTTTACGTGTAGCTGTCCAGTTTTCCCAGCACCACTTATTGAAGAGCCTGTCTTTTCTCCTCTGTATATGCTTGCCCCCTTTATCAAAGATAAGGTGACCATATGTGCGTGGGTTTATCTCTGGGATTTCTATCCTGTTCCATTGATCTATCTTTCTGTATTTTTGCCAGTACCATACTGTCTTGATTACTGTAGCTTTTTAGTATAGTCTGAAGTCAGGAAGCCTGATTCCTCCAGCTCCATTTTTCGTTTCAAGATTGCTTTGGCTATTCAGGGTCTTTTGTGTTTTCATACAAATTGTGAAAGGTTTTGTTCTAGTTCTGTGAAAAATGCCAGTGGTAGTTTGATAGGGATTGCATTGAATCTGTAGATTGCTTTGGGTAGTAGAGTCATTTTCACAATGTTGATTCTTCCAATCCAAGAACATGGTATATCTCTCCAACTGTTTGTGTCATCTTTAATTTCTTTCATCAATGTCTTATAATTTTCTGCATACAGGTCTTTTGTCCCTTTAGGTAGGTTTATTCCGAGATATTTTATTCTTTTTGTTGCAATGGTAAATGGGAGTTTTCTTGATTTCACTTTCAGATTTTTCATCATTAGTGTATAGGAATGCCAGAGATTTCTGTGCATTAATTTTGTATCCTGCTACTTTACCAAATTCATTGATTAGCTCTAGTAGTTTTCTGGTAGCATCTTTAGGATTCTCTAGGTAGAGTATCACGTCATCTGCAAACAGTGACAGCTTTACTTCTGCTCTTCTGATTTGGATTCCTTTATTTCTTTTTCTTCTCTGATTGCTGTGGCTAAGACTTCCAAAACTATAATAATAGTGGAATAATAGTGGTGACAGTGGGCAACCTTGTCTTCTTCCTGATCTTAGGGGAAATGGTTTCAGTTTTTCACCACTGAGAATGATGTTGGCTGTGCATTTGTCATATATGGCTTTTACTTTGTTGAGGTAAGTTCCCTCTATGCCTACTTTCTGGAGGGTTTTTATCATAAATGGGTGTTGAATTTTGTCGAAAGCTTTCTCTGAATCTACTGAGATGATCATATGTTTTTTCTCCTTCAATTTGTTAATATGGTGTATCACATTGACTGATTTGCATATATTGAAGAATCCTTGCATTCCTGGGATAAACCCCACTTGATCATGGTGTATGATCCTTTTAATGTGCTGTTGGATTCTGTTTGCTAGTATTTTATTGAGGATTGTTGCATCTGTGTTCACCAGTGATATTGGCCTTTTGTTTTCTTTCTTTGTGACATCTTTATCTGGTATTGGTATCAGGGTGGTAGTGGCCTCGTGGAATGAGTTTGGGAGTGCTCCTCTCTCTGCTATATTTTGGAAGCGTTTGAGAAGGATAGGTGTTAGCTCTTCTCTAAATGTTTGATAGAATTCGCCTGTGAAGCCATCTGGTCCTGGGCTTTTGTTTGTTGGAAGATTTTTCATCACAGTTTCAATTTCAGTGCTTGTGATTGGTCTGTTCATATTTTCTATTTTTTCCTGGTTCAGTTTTGGCAGGTTGTGCATTTCTAAGAATTTGTCCATTTCTTCCAGGTTGTGCATTTTATTGGCATATAGTTGCTTGTAGTAATCTCTCATGATCCTTTGTATTTCTGCAGTGTCCTTTGTTACTTCTCCTTTTTCATTTCTAATTCTGATGATTTGAGTCTTCTCCCTTTTTTTCTTGATGAGTCTGGTTAACGGTTTATCACTTTTTTTTATCATCTCAAAGAACCAGCTTTTAGTTTTATTGATCTTTGCTATCGTTTCCTTCATTTCTTTTTCATTTATTTCTGATCTGATCTTTATGATTCCTTTCCTTCTCTAAGTTTGGGGGTTTTTTGTTCTTGTTTCTCTAATTGCTTTAGGTGCAAGGTTAGGTTGTTTATTTGAGATGTTTCTTGTCCCTTGAGGTAGGATTTTATTGCTATAAACTTCCCTCTTAGAACTGCTTTTGCTGCATCCCATATGTTTTGGGTCATCATTTTTTCATTGTCATTTGTTTCTAGGTATTTTTTAATTTCCTCTTTGATTTCTTCAGTGATCTCTTGGTTATTAAGTAGTGTATTGTTTGGCCTCCATGTGTTTGTATTTTTTACAGAGCTTTTCCTGTAATTGATATCTAGTCTCATAGCGTTGTGGTCGGAAAAGATACTTGATACGATTTCAATTTTCTTAAATTTGCCAAAGCTTCATTTGTGACCCAGGATAGGATCTATCCTGGAGAATGTTCCATGAGCACTTGAGAAGAAAGTGTTTTCTGTTGTTTTTGGATGGAATGTCCTATAAATATCAATTAAGTCCATCTTGTTTAATGTATCATTTAAAGCTTGTGTTTCATTATTTATTTTATTTGCCGTGTGTACTGAGGTGCTCCTGTGTTGGGTGCATAAATATTTACAATTGTTATATCTTCTTCTTGGATTGATCCCTCTATCATTATGTTGTGTCCTTCTTTGTCTCTTGTAATGTCTTTGTTTTAAAATCTACTTTTTCTGATATGAGAATTGTTACTCCAGCTTTCTTTTGATTTCCATTTGCATGGAATATCTTTTTCAATCCCCTCACTTTCAGTCTGTATGTGTCCGTAGGCCTGAAGTGGGTGTCTTGTAGACAGCATATATATGGGTCTTGTTTTTGTATCCATTCAGC
>NW_020174565.1:372614-465076 GCF_003031525.2 Neophocaena asiaeorientalis asiaeorientalis
TGTTTTGAGTTTGTTATTGTAGGTCTTTTCCTTCTCTTGTGTTTCCTGCCTAGAGAAGTTCCTTTAGCATTTGTTGTAAAGCTGGTTTGGTGATACTGAATTCTCTTAGCTTTTGCTGTCTGTAAAGCTTTTAATTTCTCCGTCAAATCTGAATGAGAACCTTGCTGGGTAGAGTAATCTTAGTTGTAGGTTTTTCCCCTTCATGACTTTAAATATGTCCTGCCACTCCCTTCTGGCTTGCAGAGTTTCTGCTGAAAGATCAGCTGTTAACCTTATAGGGATTCCCTTGTGTGTTATTTGTTGTTTTCCCCTTGCTGCTTTTAATATGTTTTCTTTGTATTTAATTTTTGATAGTTTGATTATTATGTGTCTTGGTGTGTTTCTCCTTGGATTTATCCTGTATGGGACTCTCTGCACTTCCTGGACTTGATTAACTATTTCCTTTCCCATATTAGGGAAGTTTTCAACTATAATTTCTTCAAATATTTTCTCAGTCCCTTTCTTTTTCTCTTCTTCTTCTGGGACCCATATAATTCAAATGTTCATGCATTTAATGTTGTCCCAGAGGTCTCCGAGACTGTCCTCAGTTCTTTTCATTCTTTTTTCTTTATTCTGCTCTGCAGTAGTTATTTCCACTATTTTATCTTCCAGGTCACTTATCCGTTCTTCTGCCTCAGTTATTCTGCTATTGATCCCTTCTAGAGAATTTTTTATTTCATTTATTGTGTTGTTCATCTCTGTTTGTTTGCTCTTTAGTTCTTCTAGGTCCTTGTTAAACGTTTCTTGTATTTTCTCCATTCTGTTTCCAAGATTTTGGATCATCTTTACTATCATTATTCTGAATTCTTTTTCTGGTAGACTGCCTATTTCCTCTTCATTTGTTAGATCTGGTGAGTTTTTACCCTGCTCCTTCATCTGCTGTGTGTTTCTCTGTCTTCTCATTTTTGTTAACTGTGTTTGGGGTCTCCTTTTTGCAGGCTGCAGGTTCGTAGTTCCTGTTGTTTTTGGTGTCCGCCCCCGGTGGGTAAGGTGGGTTCAGTGGGTTGTGTAGGCTTCCTGGTGGAGGGGACTAGTGCCTGTGTTGTGGCAGATGAGGCTGGATCTTGTTTTTCTGGTGGGCAGGTCCACTTCTGGTGGTGTGTTTTGGGGTGTCTGTGGCCTTATTATGATTTTAGGCAGCCTCTCTCCTAATGGGTGGTGTCGTGTTCCTGTCTTGCTAGTTGTTTGGCATAGGGTGTCCAGCACTGTAGCTTGCTGGTTGTTGAGTGGAGCTGGGTCTTGGCGTTTAGATGGAGATCTCTGGGAGATTTTCGCCGTTTGATATTATGTGGAGGAGAGACCTCCCAGGTCTCTTTGTGGAAAGGTCTCTTTGTGGACCAATATCCTGAACTTGGCTCTGCCACCTCAGAGGCACAGCCCTGATGCCTGGCTAGAGCACCAAGAGACTGTCCTCCACATGGCTCAGAATAAAAGGGAGAAAAAAAAAGAAAGAAAGAAAGACAGAAGAAGATAAAATTAAATTAAATTAAAAAGTTACTAAAATAAAAAATAATTATTAAAAAACCTTTTTTTAAGTAATAAAAAAAAAGAAAGAAGAGAGCATCCAAACCAAAAAGCAAATCCACCAATGATAACTAGTGCTAAAAACTATACTGAAAACAAAAAACAAAACAAACAAACAAAAAAAAACGGACAGACAGAAGCTGAGGACAAACGGTAAAAGCAAAGCTATACAGACAAAATCACACACAGAAGCATACACATACACACTCACAAAAAGAGAAAAAGGGAAAAAAATATATATATCATTGCTCCCAAAGTCCACCTCCTCAATTTGGGATGATTCATTGTCTATTCAGGTATTCCACAGATGCAGGGTACATCAAGTTGATCGTGGAGATTTAATCTGCTGCTCCTGAGCCTGCTGGGAGAGATTTCTCTTTCTCTTCTCTGTTCGCACAGCTCCCAGGATTCAGCTTTGGATTTGCCCTGTCTCTGCGTGTAGGTCCCCTGAGGACGTCTGTTCTTTGCTCAGACAGGACGGGGTTAAAGGAGCAGCTGATTCGGGGGCTCTGGCTCCCTCAGGCCGGGGGAAGGGAGGGGTATGGATGCAGGGCGAGCCTGTGGCTGCAGAGGCCGGTGTGACGTTGCACCAGCCTGAGGTGCGCTGTGCGTTCTCCCGGGGAAGTTGTCCCTGGATCCCGGGAACCTGGCAGTGGCGGGCTGCACAGGCTCCCCGGAGGGGGTGTGTGGATAGTGACCTGTTTTTGCATACAGGCTTCTTGGTGGCAGCAGCAGCAGCCTTAGCGTCTCATGCCTATCTCTGGGGTCCGCCCTTTTAGCCACGGCTCGCGCCTGTCTCTGGAGCTCCTTTAAGCGGCACTCTTAATCCCCTCTCCTCATGCACCAGGAAACAAAGAGGCAAGAAAAAGTCTCTTGCCTCTTAGGCAGGTCCAGACTTTTCCCCGGACTCCCTCCTGGCTAGCCGTGGCGCACTAGCCCCCTTCAGGCTGTGTTCACGCCACCAACCCCAGTCCTCTCGCTGGGATCCTACCTCCGAAGCCCGAGCCTCAGCTCCCAGCCCCACCCGCCCCGGCGGGGGAGCAGAGAAGCCTCTCGGGCTGGTGAGTGCCGGTCGGCACCGATCCTCTGTGCGGGAATCTCTCCACTTTGCCCTCCGCACCCCTGTTGCTGTGCTCTCCTCTGCGGCTTCGAAGCTTTCCCCCTCCATCACCCGCAGTCTCCGCTTGCAAAGGGGCTTCCTAGTGTGTGGAAACCTTTCCTCCTTCACAGCTCCCTCCCACTGTGGTAGGTTTCGTCCCTATCCTTTTGTCTCTGTTTATTCTTTTTTCTTTTGCCGTACGCAGGTACATGGGGTGTTTCTTGCCGTTTGGGAGGTCTGAGGTCTTCTGCCATCGTTCAGTAGGTGTTCTGTAGGAGTTGTTCCACGTGTATTTATGATGTGTTTGTGGGGAGGAAGGTGATCTCCACATCTTACTCTTCCTTCATCTTTAAGCTCCTCTAGCATGTTTTTTACATTAAAAACCGGCACTGGATTTCAGCGGTGGTGAGGTGCAGCCTATCCCTCTGCAAGGTGAAGCCTCTGAACAACGTACCAGTGCTTCCTTCCCGTCACTTTTTTGTACCACCACCACCCAGTCCAGCAGCTAGCTTGTGCCCCTGGCAAGAGGAGACTGTCCCCTTACTGAGGTGTCATGTAAAATATTAAACAGCAAAGTTTTAAGGTGATACCAAACTCATGAATAATTGATTTCAAGGCCTCAAACCATTCATTTCTAATGGTAGGATTTAGACTCTGGTATAGACCAGAGGGAAAGCAGCATGATGCAGTGGAGAAAGGACAGGTGGATTTAAAGTATATTCAACAACTATTTAAGTCTTGGCCATGCCATTCACCTTCTCTGGGCCTTATTTTTTTACCTTATTTATAAAAGAAGGGGTTAGATTATATCAGGTGATTTGAGATGGTGTTGGGCAGGCCCTGTGGGATTTCATGGAACCCACCAAGGGCCATAGCAGTTGAGGCAAGTGGGAAAGGGAGCTGGCAGGTCTCTGCTCCCACCCCACTCCTTCAAACAGAGAATTTCCAATTTCATCACTTCTACATGTTGGGGTTGTATCTAGGATCTCACTTAAAGCGTCTGTCATTAAAAATAATTTGAAAATTCCAATAGACAACACCTTAGTGCCTTCCTCCTGGTAATCTAAATCCAGCTCTCTTCACCCAGGCCACATAAAAAAAGTCTCTGAAGCTTAGAGCTATGTACACCTCTGTACCTGCTTCCATTCTAAGTTGATTAAATATCTTTCCTTAAATAAATAATGTTTTGCACATACCCCACCTTAGAGACAAAAGACTATAAATCAAATGCACACTGACCTCCTTTAAAAATTCCAATTATTGGGCTTCGCTGGTGGTGCAGTGGTTGAGAGTCCACCTGCCGATGCAGGGGACACGGGTTCGTGCCCCAGTCCAGGAAGATCCCACATGCAGCAGAGCGGCTGGGCCCGTGAGCCATGGCCACTGAGCCTGCACGTCTGGAGCCTGTGCTCTGCAACGGGAGAGGCCACAACAGTGAGAGGCCCACGTACTGCAAAAAAAAGAAAATCCGATTATTTAGAAATACAGCAATGAATCAGTGTTTTTCTCAGTTCATACCATAAAATCATCTTAGATCAGATGTCTCTAAGGCATTGTTGTTCTTCTTTGATTATTTTAAGAGAAGAGAAACTTATAATTTTCTACCTTTTCTTCTAATTTTAGAAAGCATATGCTTACACAGACAAAGATAAAGGCCGACCAGCAAATGATTTTTTGCTCATTTATGACCATGAGGGAGTAGGATCTCCCGTGGGCACCATTGGTTGTTGCAGTTGGATCGTGGATGGTTTTGATGAAAGCTACATGGAAACTTTAGATTCAAAATTTAGGACTCTTGCTGAAATCTGCTTAGACACAGAAATTGAACCATTTCCTTCACAGCAGGCCTGTATTCCCATTAGTACTGACCTCCCTTTACTTGGACCAAATTACTTTGTAAATGAATCTTCAGGAATGACTCCCTCAGAGGCAGAATTCCAGGCAGAAATGGCCATACCTGAACCCACGATGCATGGGGATATTGTAGTGACTGAGACTTAACAGTACTGCTGATCCATGCGTGCAACCCACTCCGATTGTTTTTGACCTTCACCTTGCGCCCAACATTGTTGTAACGGAAACAGTAACGGCACCTATCTATAACGTCCAAAGGGGTATCTGTGTAGCCGCTGAGTTAGCCAACATACACAGTGTAATCTATGCTGAGAGAGTGCTGTCTAGTCCTGGTAGGCCTGGCACGAGCAGTAGCAGCATGACGGATAGTTGTAGGGGACCCATGATGAGTAGCAGTATTTTAGTAGGACCAGAAATTCAAGTGACGCAAATGGTGAGTCCAGACATTCACATAAGTCGAACCATTTGTTCCCCATCCCCTATGACATCTCGACACACAGTAACACAGTATAGTAACATACCTTACTTCCAACAGTAAGTGCTTTATGGCCAGTATTCTCTTGCACCTTGTAATAGCCACCATATCCATCAAAGATGTATAATGTACTATATTTAACATTTTAACAGTCAACAAACATTCGAAAGTTCTAAATTCAGTGAGACTCTTTGATTATATCTTTTGGGGGGTAAATATGGCTAAGCACTTTAGAAAACCCTTTTAAAATTTTTTCTGATTTTAAATAATGTGCCAAAAAACTTGAAGAAAATGTGTTACATCCTTTGATACAGTCTAATGAATAGCATGTAATTCATAAGGTGAATCTTAGAGGTCTTCAGGCCTGTAAAACTGGTCATATAAACCAAGATGCCCTTGTTCTCAAAGGTTGAAAAAGAAGTCTTGTCTGCATTCACCAGCCATATTAATCTTTAAAGACATATTTCTATTAAAAACTTTTGACT
Source organism: Neophocaena asiaeorientalis asiaeorientalis (assembly GCF_003031525.2). NCBI lineage: Eukaryota > Metazoa > Chordata > Mammalia > Artiodactyla > Phocoenidae > Neophocaena > Neophocaena asiaeorientalis. The sequence goes on from NW_020174565.1 coordinate 378,091, forward strand.
GAAAAAGTGAATGAAATGTACACTTTTGAAGTGAAACTGAAAAAGAAGGTGGAGCGTCTATCAGTAGAGATCTGAAGTCATTTGTCTCTTCAAATGGTTTCTCAAGATATGCAATTATTAGGGCATGCTTAATATCATACAGGGAGAAAGCTGCCTAGGTGAATATGTCACTGAAAATGGTTCATCAAAAGGAATTATATACCTATGTATAGACATGCATATATACATATCAATATGGATGAATTCTTATTGCACTGTATTGATTTATATCATCAACTGTAAATTATTTAGAATAGCAAAAATAAAATTATTACAACACTACAATAGAAACAGTTCTTAAGGGAAGTATTAGAGATTTTACCCCTTAGAGAAAATTTTTTCCCTGCTCTTGTTAATTATGTCAGACTGTATGAAATGTGGTTTAATCAGTTTCATTGACCTGAGTCATAGACCTTTCCTTTAGCAACCAGATATTCTCTAAAAGCACCACTGTAATTATGCATATGTTCAACAATATTTACTTAGAAACTAATCTGTGTTGAGTGCTGGTCTTGGCTCTGTGAATATATGGATAAAGACAACTGAATGTTGAATGAATAAAATGGAAACCCATGTACAAATTGTTTATTTTTAGTAGGCATAAAGCTGGTTTGAGAAAAAGAAATTCTGGCAAGATAGCATTATTTAATTCTGTAAAATATGTCAACTATATAGTAGTAAGTATAATGTGACTAGTAAGATAATGAAAATGAAATAAATTTATTTTCAGGGCTTAGTCCTTTTGGAAGGAAATAACTATAGTGCTTCCTGCTTAATTTTGTTTTTTTATAAGTAAAAGTATTGAAGAATTTAGGGCATTGCACAATCTCTTGCCCAGTTCTCTCATTTTATAGAAAGGGAATCTATAACTAGAGAGGTTAAATGACCATAACCAGCTAGTTGTGATACAAAACCTTCAACCCATTGCTCAGATACTCTGGCCTGTGTGCTTTTCAGTATTATAACTTCATCACACATAGAGAGGATCCAATTTGGCCTTTTGCATGGTCTTTGCTATTTCCTAGTTGGAATAAAAAGTATTTGTCAAGAAAAGAAAGTAGGTTTTGTGAAGTTTAAGTGCAGAATGGCTAAAACATCATAATACTAGAAGGTTATTTCCATGTTTTCTAATCTTTTCCAAATTATATGTATTGTCAGTTGTTACAGCCATTCCTTACTTTAGTTATTCACAACCAAGACTTTGTTACTTTTCATTACCCTATAATTGGATGAAATCCATAGGACAGCCAAGGAGCATTGGTGCCATGGTCATTTTAACACTCAACAAGCAGCCATGGTGTATCTTGTATGCATTCAGTCCTGTGGCATATCCTGAGGTGGATATTTCTTGAAGTTCACATTCTATTAGGCCAGTGAGCCTAAGGGTCATGAAACAATTAGTGAATAATTAAATGTAAGGTGCTAGTGGGATTAAAACTGAAAATACTATGAGATTTGAGAAATGAAGAATAAAATAATAAGTGATTAATGGATAGATTAAAATTTTGAAAGGAGGTGAAACCATTTGTGAGAAGGGTAAGAAAATTTTTCTGTGCTCTATTCCTCTATCAATATACAAAGATTTAATGGTGCTTTGAAAAGAGAAACCATACTATCTGTGGAAACAAGACCAGAACCATTTCATTGTTTCTCTCAATATTATCAGTGGAGAGGAGCTTCTCCATCATATAAGATGGTCAGTATCAATCATATATGACTCAAGCCTCTGAAACTGGCATATGCTAAAAACATCATTTCAAGCAAAATAGAAAGCATAAGACAAAATTTCCCCTTCACTGCTTAAGAGTTAGGGTACTGATTTATCTAGGAGATAAAGATGATATAGCATTTATGTTCAGTTTGAAAATGCAACCAGAAGTCTAGGAAATGAGAGTTAATAAACAAATAGTATATAGTTTGAGTCATATCTCCTGCCCCATGGAATTACTTGAGGAGATGGCATTATTAACTGAATAAATGGGCTCTCTTAGAAAAGTCTTATCTGATGAAGGGAAAGGAAGACATTAAGACAGAGAATTTATAAACTTATTTCAGAAAAACATTATTTTAAAAAGTCCCTCTTTTAAATTAGATATTTCTGATTGCGGTGTATTACTGAATATAATAATGTGCTATATATGTCTTCAATAAAAAATATGTGATAAGAAAATATGTTTTATTTTCTCTTTGGTGCATGTAGTATTCCATAAATAAATACACATTTGGAAAATCTTTTCCCATTTTGTTACTAGGTGATTAACATCTTTATCATTATGTGTATACTACAAGAACATGAATTCACTTATAAATTGAAATTCAGAATAATTTACTTACCAATGGTAGAATTTCTCAATATCATTATTTTATTAACAAATGCTCACTATAAACTAATAAATCAACTGAATAAACTCCTGAAATTGTTCTAGACATTGTATAAATAATAAAATACCATCTCTTCTTACTGGATTTAAATTTAGCAAAATTATTACTATTATTTCTGTATCAGAGGTACCAATTTCTGTTGAAATAAGAAAAGAATAATTAATTTCAATTATTTTTTAAAGACTCCTTGAAAATGGTGTCATCTGAGGTAGGCCAAGTAGAATTTTACCTGCCAGTGGTTCCAAAAGTATAAAAGCCAGAAACACAGGATATATTCAGAGCATACTAATAGTCAAAATAAATATAACTTAAAATGTCTGACACAAAATAGGAATTATAAAATCCTCACATAGTCTGCCATTTTACATAATGCTTACTGTACTAATTACTCAAAAATATATCCTACTGAATTCTCAAAACAACACTATGTGGTATAACTTACACCTATGTCATAGATGAAGAAACTACAGCTAAGGAAATTGTTACTTTTATGTGTGCTTAAGTAAACAGCAGAGTTAAAATTCAAACCTGGAACAGCCTAACTCCAAAGACCTTATTCTAACTCATCAAATTCTTCTGACTTAATCCTAGAAGGACACATGGGAGGCAGATGGCAGAGGGTCTTGAATCCCATTAGGGTTTTGGATTTAACTTCGTAGAAAATGAGGGACCCAGTGAAATTTTTTGTGCTGGTGAAGGGCCGAGTCCTATTTTATGAGAGGACACTGGGGCAGTCCTCAGGAGTCCTCATGATAGGTGGTGTGGTGTTGATCATTACGATACAGAGACACCCCAGTGGCCAGATCACTAAGGCAGAGAGCCTAGTATGGTGTCAGGATCTTCTGAAAAGCCAGCGTTCCAAGTTGAGCTTGCTGGCCCCAAAGCCTGGGAGATGCTCTGATCACCACTGAGGTGAGTAGGTCCATGATGTTTTGTCTCAAACGACTCCTGTCAATCATTCTCTATGTTAATCAAAGGATTTGTACACGGCATACCCCTGACCTATTTTATTACTTTAGAAGAGGCATATGAACTATTTCAGTTTCTAGAGGAGGGCATGCTTTCTCATACCTCTGTCACTCTGCCCCACCCTGGCTCCTTAACTGGAAACCCTCTTCACTCCCCTCATCTACTCAGCTTTTTCCTCCTCGTGCCTCAACACTCACCTCCCTCAAGCATTGTCACTTCCTAGGAACATCTCTTGATATCTCTGCCACTGCCCCAACCTACTTGCTTGGCTAGCTCTTCTTCTTTATTCTCTTCAGCAATTAAGATACTATTTTCCTATGTCTGCCAGCCTGTGAGCCCCTTGAGAACAAGGGCAACGCTTTTCTCATTTCTGCATCTCCAGTGTTAGTAGAATGTCTAGTTCAGCGCATGCACTCCTTATTTTTGGAAGTGAAGGATAGAGTCAAATTCTCTCAAGTACCTAAAACAAAGTGTCTCCAATTCAGCAGTGTTGCCTCTAGACAGCAGCCCTTCAAATGACCTTTGAAAGGTTTGTGTAAATGCCAGCAGAAAGCCGCAAGTATAAACTCATGAAGACACTTACATTTCAGGAGCAATTTGCCATTTACAGGAAGAGTAATAAAACCATTGAAAAAAACCTCACATGCTTTTTGAAAGAAGTTATGAGATAGCTGAATAACATAAATTCTAAAATGTTGCAGAGAAGATGAATCTGGGAAATGTAGTTCCTCAAAGACCTTAAAAGTGAGTGATGGTGAAGCAAAGCTGAAAGCTGGCAGTCAGGTATCCAAAACAACTAGTTTTAAATCAATGATAGTGGATTTACTTTTTCTAGAGTTCATCAAAATAAAGGTATTAGAGTGGGAATTTAGCACCAAGACTCTGCTATTGAATTTAAAATTTTTGTATTATACTCTTCTATAATTTCATTTTCCCACATTATCATGAACATCATTCTTTCAAAATTTTGCGTAATAGTCATAAATTTGTACCACACATTTTTAATGATTCCGTTAATCCCAGAGAATTAGATCGATTTCAGTTTTTGCTATTATTAACAATGCTACAATGGACATATATATATACATACACAAGTACATAGTCACAAGAGCACATACACATGTTGAAATATTTCTATAGGACTGACTCTTAAAAAGGAGGTTACCCTTACTCTTAAAAAGGAGGTTATTATTTGCGTGGATACACGCAAATAATTTTTTATAGTTTTCCCAACTTTCTCTCTCAAAAAGGTGTGTCAATTTACACTCCTACCAATAGTTCTTTATTTTTTTATACAGCAGGTTCTTACTAGTCATCAGTTTTATACACATCAGTGTACACATGTCAATCTCAATCTCCCAATTCATCACAACAACATCACCACCCCCTGCTGCTTTCCCCGCTTGGTGTCCATATGTTTGTTCCCTGCATCTGGGTCTCAATTCCTACCCTGAAAACCAGTTCATCTGTACCATTTTCTAGGTTCCACATATAGGCGTTAATATATGATATTTTTTTTCTCTTTCTGACTTACTTCACTCTGTATGACAGTCTCTAAATCCAACCACGTCTCAAAAAATGACCCAATTTCGTTCATTTTTATGGCTGAGAAATAGTCTATTGTATATATGTACCACAACTTCTTTATCCATTCGTCTGTCGATGGGCATTTAGATTGCTTCCACGACCAGGCTATTGTAAATAGTGCTGCAAGGAACATTGGGGTGCATGTGTCTTTTTGAATTATGGTTTTCTCTGGGTATATGCCCAGTAGTGGGATTGCTGGATCATATGATAATGCTATTTTTAGTTTTTAAAGGACCCTCCATACTGTTTTCCATAGTGGCTGTATAAAGTGCAAGAGGGTTCCCTTTTCTCCACACCCTCTCCAGCATTTGTTGTTTGTAGATTTTCTGATAATGCCCATTTTAACTGGTGTGAGGTGATACCTCATTATAGTTTTGACTTGCATTTCTCTAATATTTAGTGATGGTGAGAAGCTTTTCATGTGCTTCTTGGCCATCTGTATGTCTTCTTTGGAGGAATGTCTATTTAGGTCTTCTGCCCATTTATGGATTGGGTTGTTTGTTTTCTTAATATTGAGTTGCATGAGCTGTTTATATATTTTGGAGATTAATTCTTTGTCCGTTGATTCGTTTGCAAATATTTTCTCCAATTCTGAGGGTTGTTTTCTCGTCTTGTTTATGGTTTCCTTTGCTGTGCAAAAGCTTTGAAGTTTCATTAGGTTCCATTTGTTTATTTTTGTTTTGATTTCCATTACTTTAAGAGGTGGATCAAAAAAGCTCTTGCTATGATTTAAGTCATACAGTGTTCTGTCTGTGTTTTCCTCTAACAGTTTTATAGTGTCTGGTCTTACATTTAGGTCTCTAATCCACTTTGAGTTTATTTTTGTGTATGGTGTTAGGGAGTGTTCTAATTTCATTCTTTTGCAAGTAGCTGTCCAGTTTTCCCAGCACCACTTATTGAACAGACTGTCTTTTCTCTATTGTATATCCTTGCCTCCTTTGTCAAGATTAGTTGACCATAGGTGTGTGGGTTTATCTCTGGCTTTCTATATTGTTCCATTGATCTATGTTTCTGTTTTTATGCCAGTACCATATTGTCTTGATTACTGTAGCTTTGTAGTATAGTCTGAAGTCAGGGAATCTGATTCCTCCAGCTCCGTTTTTTCCCATCAAGATAGTTTTGGCTATTCGGGGTCTTTTGTGTCTCCATACAAATTTTAAGATTTTTTTGTTCTAGTTCTGTAAAAAATGCCACTGGTAATTTGATAGTGATTGCAATGAATCTGTAGATTGCTTTGGGTAGTATAGTCATTTTCACAATATTGATTCATCCAATCCAAGATCATGGTATATCTCTCCATCTGTTGGTATCATCTTTAATTCCTTTCATCAGTGTCTTATACTTTTTTGCATACAGGTGTTTGGTCTCCCTAGGTAGGTTTATTCCTAGTTATTTTACTCTTTTTGTTGCAATGGTAAATGGGAGAGTTGCCTTAATTTCTGTTTCAGATTTTTCATCATTAATGTATAGGAATGCAAGAGATTTCTGTGCATTAATTATGTATCCTGCTACTTTACCAAATTCATTGATTAGCTCTAGTAGTTTTCCGGTGGCATCTTTAGGATTCTCTATGTATAGTATCATGTCATCTGCAAACAATGACAGTTTCACTTTTTCTTGTCCAATTTGCATTACTTTTATTTCTTTTTCTTCTCTGATTGCTGTGGCTAGGACTTCCAAAACTATGTAGAATAATAGTGGTGAGAGTGGACATCCTGGTCTTGTTCCTGATCTTAGAGGAAATGCTTTCAGTTTTTCACCATTGAGATTGATGTTTGCTTTGGGTTTGTCATATATGGCCTTTATTATGTTGAGTTAGGTTCCCTCTATGCCCACTTTCTGGAGTGTTTTTATAATAAAAGGGTGTTGAATTTTGTCAAAAGCTTTTTCTGCATCTATTGAGATGATCATATGGGTTTTATTCTTCAATTTGTTAGTATAGTGTATCACATTCATTGGTTTGCATATGTTGAAGAATCCTTGCATCCCTAAGATAAATCCCACTTGATCATGGTGTATGATTCTTTTAATGTGTTGTTGGATTCTGTTTGCTAGTATTTGTTGAGGATTTTTGCATCTATATTCATCAGTGATATTGGGCTGTAATTTTCTTTTTTTGTAGCATCTTTGTCTTGTTTTGGTATCAGGGTGATGGTGGCCTCATAGAATGAGTTTGGGAGTGTTCCTTCCTCTGAAATTTTTTGGAAGAGTTTGAGAAGGGTGAGTGTTAGCTCTTCTCTAAATGTTTGATAGAATTCACCTGTAAAGCCATCTGGTCCTGGACTTTTGTTTGTTGGAAGATTTTTAATCATAATTTCAATTTCATTACTTATGATTGGTCTATTCAGTTTTTCTCTTTCTTCCTGGTCCAGTCTTGGAGGTTATACCTTTCTAAGAATGTGTCCATATCTTCCACGTTGTCCATTTTATTGTCTTAAAGTTGCTTGTAGTAGTCTCTTAGGATGCTTTGTATTTCTGTGGTGTCTGTTTTAACTTCTCCTTTTTCATATCTAATTTTAATGATTTGAGTCCTCTCCCTCTCTTTCTTGATGAGTCTGGCTAATGGTTTATCAATTTTGCTTATCTTCTCAAAGAACCAGCTTTTAGTTTTATTGATCTTTGCTATTGTTTTCTTTGTTTCTATTTCATTTATTTCTGCTCTGATCTTTATGATTTCTTTCCTTCTGCTAACTTTGAGTTTAGTTTTTTCTTCTTTCTCTAGTTCCTTTAGGTGTAAGGTTAGATTGTTTATTTGATACTTTTCTTGTTTCTTGAGGTAGGCTTGTATAGCTATTAACTTCCCTCTTAGAACAGCTTTTACTGCATCCCATAGGCTTTGGATCATCGTGTTTTCATTGTCATTTGTCGCTAGGTATTTTTTGATTTCCTCTTTGATTTCTTCAGTGATCTCTTGGTTATTTAGTAACGTATTGTTTAGCCTTCATTTGTTTGCGTTTTTTACGTTTTTTTCCCCCTGTAATTGATTTCTAATCTCATAGCATTGTGGTCAGAAAAGATGCTTGATTTGATTTCAATTTTCTTAAATTTACTGAGGCTTGACTTGTGACCCAAGATGTGATCTATCCTGGAGAATGTTCTGTGCACACTTGAGAAGAAAGTGTAATCTGTTGTTTTTGGATGGAATGTCCTTTAAATACCAATTAAATCTATCTGGTCTATTGTGTCATTTAAAGCTTCTGTTTCTTTATTAATTTTCTGTTTGGAAGATCTGTCCACTGGTGTAATTGAGGTGTTAAAGTCCCCCACTATTACTGTGTTACTGTCAATTTCCTCTTTTATAGCTGTTAGCAGTTGCCTTATGTATTGAGGTGCTCCTATGTTGGGCGCATATATATTTATAATTGTTATATCTTCTTATTGGATTGACCCCTTGATCATTATGTAGTGTCCTTCCTTGTCTCTTGTAACATTCTTTATTTTAAAGTCTATTTTATCTGATATCAGTTTTGCTACTCCAGCTTTCTTCTGATTTCCATTTGCATGGAGTATCTTTTTCCATCCCCTGACTTTCAGTCTTATGTGTCCCTAGGTCTGAAGTGGGTCTCTTATTGACAGCATATATATGGGTCTTTATTCAGCAAGCCTGTGTCTTTTGGTTGGACCATTTAATCCATTCACGTTTGAGGTAATTACTGATACGTATGTTCCTATGACCATTTTCTTAATTGTTTTGTTTTTGTAGGTCCTTTTCTTCTCTTCTGTTTCCCATTTAGAGAATTTCCTTAAGCATTTGTTGTAGAGCTGGTTTGGTGGTGCTGAATTCTCTTAGCTTTTGCTTGTCTGTAAAGTTTTTGATTTCTCCATCGAATCTGAATGAGAGCCTTGCCAGGTAGCGCACTCTTTGTTGTAGGTTCTTCCCTTTCATCACTTTAAGTATATCATGTCACTCCCTTCTGGCTTGTAGAGTTTATGCTGAGAAATCAGCTGTTAACCTTATGGGAATTCCCTTGTATGTTACTTGTTTTTCCCTTGCTGCTTTCAATAATTTTTCTTAGTCTTTAATTTTTGGCAATTTAATTGCTCTGTGTCTTGGCGTGTTTCTCCTTGGGTTTATCCTGTATGGAACTCTCTGCGCTTCCTCAACTTGGGTGGCTATTTCCTTTCACAAGTTAGGGAAGTTTTCGACTATAATTTCTTCAAATATTTTCTCGGGTCCTTTCACTCTCTCTTCTCCTTCCGGGACCCCTATAATGCGAATGTTGTTAAGTTTAATGTTGTCCCAGAGGTCTCTTAGGCTGTCTTCATTTCTTTTCATTTTTTTTTTTTCTTTATTCTGTTCCTCAGCAATGAATTCCACCATTCTGTCTTCCAGGTCACTTATCCGTTCTTCTGCCTCAGTTATTCTGCTATTGACTCCTTCTAGTGTATTTTTCATTTCAGTTATTGTATTGTTCATCTCTGTTTATTTGTTCTTTCATTCTTCTAGGTCTTTGTTAAACATTTCTTACATCCTCTCGATCTTTGCCTCCGTTGTTTTTCCGAGGTCCTGGATCATCTTCACTATCATTATTCTGAATTCTTTTTTCTGGAAGATTGCCTATCTCCACTTCATTTAGTTGTTTTTCTGGGGTTGTATCTTGTTCCTTCATCTGGTACATAGCCTTTTGCCTTTTCATCATGTCTATCTTTCTGTGAATGTGGTTTTTGTTCCACGGGCTGCAGGACTGTGGTTCTTCTTGCTTCTGCTGTCTGCCCTCTGTTGGATGAGGCTAAGAGGCTTGTGCAAGTTTCCTGATGGGAGGGACTGGTGGTGGCTAGAGCTGACTGTTGCTCTGGTGGACAGAGCTCAGTAAACCTTAATCCGTTTGACTGCTGATGGTTGGGGCTGGGTTCCCTCCGGGTTGGTTGTTTGGCCTGAGGCAATCCAACACTGGAGCTTACCTGGGCTCTTTGGTGGGGTAATGGCAGACTCTGGGAGGGCTCATGCCGAGGAGTACTTCCCAGAACTTCTGCTGCCAGTGTCCTTGTCCCCATGGTGAGCCACAGCCACCTCCCGCCTCTGCAGGGGACCCTCCAACACTAGCAGGTAAGTCTGGTTCAGTCTCCCCTGGGGTCACTGCTCCTTCTCCTGGGTCCCAATGCACACACTACTTTGTGTGTGCCCTCCAAGAGTGTAGTCTCTGTTTCCTCCAGTCCTGTTGAAGTCCTGCTATCAACTCACACTAGCCTTCAAAATCTGATTCTCTAGGAATTCCTCCTCCTGTTGCCAGACCCCTAGGTTGGGAAGCCTGACGTGGAGCTCAGAAATTCACTCCACTGGGTGGACTTCTGTGTTATATATGTTCTCCAGTATCTGAGTAACCCACCCAACAGTTATGGGATTTGATTTTACTGTGATTGTGCCCCTCTTACCTTCTTATTGTGGCTTCTCCTTTGTCTTTGGATGTGGGGTATCTTTTTTGGTGAGTTCCAATGTCTTCCTGTCGATGATTGTCCAGCAGCTAGTTGTGATTCTGGTGTTCTCACAAGAGGGAGTGAGAGCACATGCTTTTACTCCACCATCTTGGTTCAGGGTCACAAATTTTGCTTCTTCCTTAGTTTTTCCCACCAAAATTATTAGCTCTGTGAAGGCACCATCAGTGGCTGCTGGTTTATTGTATTTCCAGTGCCTTGCTCTGTGCTGTTCTGGAGAGGAGAGGGCCCCACACCATGCAGGGCTGCACAGGGAAATGGTGAGCGTCGTCTCCAGGCACAGAGAAAGAGGCAACTTACGGCTGAAGCCTTTACCGTGCTTTCCTTGGAAAGAAACAGGTGAGGCAGATTCCATCCAGAAGTCTTGATTGGCAAATGGATGAATTGAGCGCTCAACTGAGCAATCAATGAATGGACCAACTAGGTTTCACATTGGTAGCACAGATGCTGGTACTCACAAATGACTCTTCATCTGAGACACAGGGAGGGACACTTCCTCAACAGCTAACAGTGAAGGGAAGCATCACAAAAATCAGAGTCCACCATGACCTAACCCGACAGCCGTGCCAGCTGCCAAGCCTCAGGTGAGCCCTTGTCTTTGCCTAGGGCCATGGGCGCAGGGGTTGGGACCCAGAGGCTGCCTGCAGAGCTGGGAGCTACCTAGGTGGCCCCGTGCAGGCTTAGCTGGGCAAGCGCCTGCCACCAACAGTTCTTGATAGGACTTGCTTAAACACAAACTTAATAATAATTGGTTTAAACAATTCTTTAATTTTTAATAATCTAGTAAGAATTATGATTACCTGATGTATACCCATCATTTATGCAGCTTCTGACAATCAATAACTATAAGTTGATTGAATAAAAGAATGAACCGTCAAATGATAATTATAAATTACCATATATGCTTAGATACATTTCTAGTCTGTCCTTTATTACACTGACATATTATTAAGTATGCTGATAATTCTGACTATTGTTACAGATGTACTACATTGTTTTTAGTATGTTTTGATATCTGGTAAGTGCAGTCACCACCCATTACCTTTTTTTTTTTTTAATTATCTTGGCACTTCTGATACACTCAAGTTTAGAAAAAATAGCAAATGATGGAATTTTGATTAAGAATAAAATTAAATTGAATATATAAATGAATAACTTTAAGCCATTCAAAAATAGCATTAATCTAATGCTTTGCCTTTTCTAGTGTGATATTTTACACAGGATAAATACTTCAGAAAAAAGTTAAAACTTCTGGAAATTTGAGACTGCTGATAAATACTTTTCATTATAACCATTGACTGGTTGATAGTTTTTATTTTCTTTCAAAATCATTTCCTCTATTTCTTATATATAAGCTCAGTATCCAAAAAAACAACCAAAAAAAAAACAAAAAACAAAAAAACCCCAGAAAATCGTACAGTAGAGGGCAAAATAAAGTTCCCAATAGTAAGATACAATTCATTTACTTTCCATCATAATATATTTCAAAAACAACCATGAAAACCAAATAAATGAATCCTAAATATTACACTTATTAAACATGGGAAAAAATCCCATTCCCAAAAAGCCAGTAACTGTCACTAAATATGATATACAATTTTTTTCTTTTTTCTTGAATGTTACCATGTGTCCATGTGTAAATGGTTGTTGCAATCTTTTAAACATGGGCTAAATAATAAATACAGATAATAAAAATTAATTTGTGAAAACTTCTTTAAATTCTATTTCAGCTTATTTGAAATAAAAGTAAGTGAAAAAATAGAGTTCATACTAGGAAAGAATTACTGTTGGAGATTTGCCAGTGCTTTTGTGGATTGTAAAGAAAGTGAATAAGCAAAGATTGTGTCATATCATTTTAAAAAATAACAAAATTAAGTGAAATTGAATGCAGAAAAAAATAATAAAGGAAAAGGCAATAAAACCATTCCAATAATTATACGAATAAATCCTTTTTTGCAGCTAAAGATGGTGATTGGTACTGAACTGTTGGCAAGTGGGTATCACATGCTGGCACAAAGTGCTTGTTCATTAGCTCATAAGCAGTTGAATTGTGCATAAGAAAGGTAATGCAGTGGTACCAATATACAATGTGGAAAAAGTGAGTTGAGGGGAAAAAATGAAAATTGAGGGCTATCTGTATTTACTGTCATTGGCATAAAGGATCAACCTTAAGTATTGAAAAATTTTTTCTTAAAAAGACCACACCTTGGTTAGAAATCCATAGAGCTGAGTTTCCCTGTGATGAGTAATATGACTGAGTTAAAGGTAACAGAGATGCTGAATGTGTGTTTAATAGGAGGCAGTGAGTATGTGTGGTGAGTGATGATGAGGTGTTAGTATAAAAGTCACAGTGTTTGCATGTGATCAGCATAAGTATTGCTTGACTGGGAAGTCTTATCTATTTAACAAGGAGGCACTGATGGGGTGGAGAACTTTGTACCAGTGAGGCATGAGCTACCAGGTGTGGGGAACCTGAAACTAGATAGGAACTGTAAATAAAAGAGTGAAAAAATAAATATTTATTATCATGCACCAAGCATTATGCTAATTACTTTTCAAATATTTTCTCATTCAATCCACCCTATGATCTTCCTTTTAAAGATGAAGAAAAGTGAGAAAAAGAAAAATGATATGGGAGCCCCTGTGACCTCGTTTCAATGCTCATTCATTCATTCATAAAAATGTTTTTAGGGCTTCCCTCGTGGCGCAGTGGTTGAGAGTCCGCCTTCCGATGCAGAGGACACGGGTTCATGCCCCGGTCCGGGAAGATCCCACGTGCTGCGGAGCGGCTGGGCCCATAAGCCATGGCCGCTGAGCCTGCGCGTCCGGAGCCTGTGCTCCGCAACGGGAGAAGCCACAACAGTGAGAGGGCCGCGTACCGCAAAAAAAAAAAAAAAATGTTTTTAGTATTTTACTATTACCTGTGAGCTGAGTGCTGGGAACGAAGAGGTTGAATTAAGGTCCTTGCCATCAAGAACCTCACAGTCAGATGCAGGAAGAAATAAGAGCTAAAATACAGTATGACAAGTGTTTCATGAGGGGTGTGAATGAGAGCGCTATGCAAGAAGAGAGGGGTGCCCAGCTGAGTGGAGTTGAGAAAGGCTTCTCTGAAGAAGTGACCTTTCAGCTGAGTCTGGCAGGACTGCAGGAAATAGCCAAATGAAGAAACAGGAATGGCATTCCAGGTCAATAGAACAGCATTGGGGAGAGACACACACACACAGAGAGAGAGAGAGGGAAACTGGCTAATCTCTTAGCATAGTAAGGCTGGGGAATGAAGGAAGATGGTTCTATAAACAAGAAGTCTGAGGCCTAAATATTATGAAATTCTAAGGATATTTTAACTTCAACCTGGAAGGTAAAGAGAACCAGGAGAACAGTGACTTCAAAATCACTTGTGAAGTTTGCTCTGGAGTAGATAGGAGGAGGATGAGGCTGTTGGTGAGGAGATCAGAGAAGTTCTCTCAATGAAACAAAGCAGTGAGGGACTGCTTTGAGTTTCATCTACACGTCCTGATCCCTGGGCTAACTGAATAATTAACTGCCCATGTCACAAAATCATATTTGAATTGTGCATTTCACATAATCAGCAAATGGTGGCAACCAGTTATGCCAGCTATGTCCTAAAGATGGCACTCTAACTTAAAAACACCAAGCCAGTAAATGCCCTTAAAACTGGATGACCCTCGTGGAAGACCATCTGCTGAAGGAGCAAAACATGAACACTAAGACCCAGGCTTTCACCTCAAGAATAATATGCTTTCTACTTTTACAAGGAATAGAAATGAAATCAACAGAAAAATCAGTGATAGGATTTTAAGACTTTTTTTGCTATTGGTGCACCACTGATTATATTCCTAGCACAAAATTAATGTGTGGGGCTTCCCTGGTGGTGCAGTGGTTGAGAGTCCACCTGCCAATGCAGGGGACACGGGTTCGTGCCCCGGTCCGGGAAGATCCCACATGTCGTGGAGCGGCTAGGCCTGTGAGCCATGGCCGCTGAGCCTGCGTGTCCGGAGCCTATGCTCCACAACAGAAGAGGCCACAGCAGTGAGAGGCCCGTGTACTGCAAAAAAAAAAAAAAATTAATGTGTGCTTACTATATAAAATTTAGAAAATATAAAAAGAGACAAGCCTCTTAGATAGCCTAATTCACCAGAGGACAGACAGCAGAAGAAAGAAGAACTACAATCCTGCAGCCTGTGGAACAAAAACCACATTCACAGAAAGACAGACAAGATGAAAAGGCAGAAGGTTATGTACCAGATGAAGGAACAAGATAAAACCCCAGAAAAACAATGAAATGAAGTGGAGATAGGCAATCTTCCAGAAAAAGAATTCAGAATAATGATAGTGAAGATGATCCAGGATCTCAGAAAAAGAATGGAGGCAAAGATCGAGAAGATGCAAGAAATGTTTAACAAAGACCTAGAAGAATTAAAGAACAAACAAACATAGATGAACAATACAATAACTGAAATGAAAAATACACTAGAGGGAATCAATAACATAGTAACTGTGGCAGAAGAACGGATAAGTGATGTGGAAGATAGAATGGTGGAATTCACTTCTACAGAACAGAATAAAGAAAAAACAATGAAAAGAAACGAAGATAGCCTAAGAGACCTCTGGGACAACATTAAATGCAACAACATTCACGTTATAGGGGTCCCAAAAGAAGAGAGAGAAAAAGGACCCAAGAAAATATTTGAAGAGATTATAGTAAAAAACTTCCCTAACATGTGAAACAGCCACGCAAGTCCAGGAAGCGCAGAGAGTCCCATACAAGATAAACCCAAGGAGACACATGCTGAGACACATAGTAATCAAATTGGCAAAAGTTAAAGACAAAGAAAAATTATTGAAAGCAGCAAGGGAAGAACACAAATAACATACAAGGGAACTCCCATAAGGTTAACAGCTGATTTCTCAGCAAAACCTCAACAAACCAGAGGGAGTGGCATGACATAATTAAAGTGATGAAAGGGAAGAACCTACAACCAACATTATTCTACCTGGCAAGGATCTCATTCAGATTCGATGGGGAAATCCAAAGCTTTATGGACAAGCAAAAGCTAAGAGAATTCAGCACCACCAAACCAGCTCTACAACAAATGCTAAAGGAACTTCTCTAGGCAAGAAACACAAGAGAAGGAAAAGACCTACAAAAACAAACTGAAACAATTAAGAAAATGGTAATAGTAATATACATATTGATAATTACCTTAAACGTGAATGGATTAAATGCTCCAACCAAAAGACACAGGCTCACTAAATGGATACAAAAACAAGACCCATATATATGCTATCTACAAGAAACCCACTTTAGACCTAGGGAAACAAGCAGACTGAAAGTGGGTGGGTGCAAAAAGATATTCCATGCAAATGGAAATCAAAAGAAAGCTGGAGTAGCAATACTCATATCAGATAATATAGGCTTTAAAATAAAGAATGTTACAAGAGACAAGGAAGGACACTACATAATGATCAAGGAGTCAATCCAAGATGCACCCAACATAGAAGAACCTCAATACCTAAGGCAACTGCTAACAGCTATACAAGAGGAAATTGATAGTAATGCATTAATAGTGGGGGATATTAACACCTCACTTACACCAATGGACAGATCATCCAAACAGAAAATTGATAAGGAACACAAGCTTTAAATTGCACAATAGACCAGATAGATTTAATTGATATTTATAGGACATTCCATCCAAAAACAGCAGATTACACTTTCTTCTCAAGTGCTCACAGAACATTCCCCAGGATAGATCACATCTTGGGTCACAAATCAAGCCTCAGTAAATTGAAGAAAATTGAAATCATATCAAGCATCTTTTCAGACCACCATGCTGTGAGATTAGAAATCAATTACAGGGAAAAAAATGTAAGAAACAGAAACACATTGAGGCTAATAAATACATTACTAAATAACCAAGAGATCTCTGAAGAAATCAAAGAGGAAATCAAAAAATACCTAGAGACAAATGACAATGAAAACACGATGATCCAAAACCTATGGGATGCAGCAAAAGCAGTTCTAAGAGGGAAGTTAATAGCTATACAAGCCTACCTCAAGAAACAAAAAATCTCAAACAATCTAACCTTACACCTACAGGAACTAGAGGAAGAAGAACAAAAAAACCTCAAAGTTAGCAGAAGGAAAGAAATCATAAAGATCAGAACAGAAATAAATGAAATCAAAACAAAGAAAACAATACAAGATCAGTAAAACTAAAAGCTGGTTCTTTGAGAACATAAACAAAATTGATAAACCATTAGCCAGACTCATCCAGAAAAAGAGGGAGAGGACTCAAATCATTAAAATTAGAAATGAAAACAGAGAAGTTACAACAGACAGTACAGAATTACAAGGCATCCTAAGAGACTACTACAAGCAACTCTATGCCAATAAAATGGACAACCTGGAAGAAATATAAAAACCATATGATCATCTGAATAGATGCAGAAAAAGCTTTTGACAAAATTCAACACCCTTTTATGATGAAAATTCTCCATAGGGAACCTACCTCAACATAATAAAGGCCATATACGACAAGTCCACAGCAAACAGCATTCTCAATGGTGAAAAACTGAAAGCATTTCCTCTAAGATCAGGAACAAGACAAGGATGTCCACTCTCACCACTATTATTCAACATAGTTATAAAATACCTAGCCATAAACCCACCTAGGGAGACAAAAGACCTGTATGCAGAAAACGATAACACACTGATGAAAGTAATTAAAGATGATACTAACAGTTGGAGAGATATACCATATTCTTGGATTGGAAGAATCAATATTGTGAAAATGACTATACTACACAAAGCAATCTACAGATTCAATGTAATCCATATCAAATTACAAGTGGCATTTTTTACAGAACGAGAACAAAAAAGCTTAAAATTTGTATGGAGACACAAAACACCCTGAATAGCTGAAGCAGTCTTGAGGGAAAAAAACGGAGCTGGAGGAACGAGACTCCCTGACTTCAGACTATACTACAAAACTACAGTAATCAAGACAATATGGTACTGGCACAAAAACAGAAATATAGGTCAATGGAACAAGATAGAAAGCCCAGAGATAAACCCATGCACCTATGGTCAACTAATCCATGACAAAGGAGGCAAGGATATACAATAGAGAAAAGACAGTCTCTTCAATAAGTGGTGCTGGGAAAACTGGACAGCTACATGCAAAAGAATGAAATTAGAACACTCCCTAACACCATACACAAAAATAAACTCAAAATGGATTAGAGACATAAATGTAAGACTGAACACTATAAAACTCTTAGAGGAAAACATAGGAAGAACACTCTTTGACATAAATCACAGCAAGATCTTTTTTGATCCGCCTCCTAAAGTAATGGAAATCAAAACAAAAATAAACAAATGGGACTTAATGAAACTTAAAAGCTTTTGCACAGCATAGGAAACTACAAACAAGACGAAAAGACAACCCTCAGAATAGGAGAAAATATCTGCAAATGAATCAACAGACAAAGAATTAATCTCCCAAATATATAAACAGCTCATGCAGGTCAACATTAAAAAAAAACAACCCAATCCAAAAATGGACTGAAGACCTAAATAGACATTTCTCCAAATGTCCAAAGAAGGCATACAGATGGCTAAGAAGCACATGAAAAGGTGCTCAACATCACTAATTATTAGAGATATGCAAATCAAAACTACAATAAGTTATCGCCTCACACCAGTTAAAATGGGCATCATCAGAAAATGTACAAACAACAAATGCTGGAGAGGTTGTAGAGAAAAGGAAACCCTCTTGCCCTGTTGGTGGGAATGTAAATTGATACAGCCACTATGGAGAACAGTATGGAGATTCCTTAAAAAACTAAAAATAGAATTACCATATGATCCAGCAATCCCAATACTGGGCATATACCCAGAGAAAACCATAATTCATAAAGACATGCACCCCAATGTTCCTTGCAGCACTATTTACAATAGCCAGGTCATGGAAGCAACTTAAATGCCCATCAACAGACAAATGGATAAAGAAGTTGTGGTACATATATAGAATGGAATATTACTCAGCCATAAAAAGGAACGAAATTGGGTCCTTTGTAGAGACATGGATGGATCTACAGAGTGTCATTCAGAGTGAAGTAAGTCAGAAGAGAAAAACAAATATCATATATTAACGTATATTTGTGGAACTCAGAAAAATGGTACAGATGACCGGTTTGCAGGGCAGAAATTGAGACACAGATATAGAGAACAAACGTATGGACAACCAGGGGTCAAAAATGGCGGGGGGTTGCGGGTGGCGGTGTGATGAATTGGGAGATTGGATTTGACATGTATACACTGATGTGTATAAAATTGATGACTAATAAGAACCTGCTGTTTAAAAAAATTAATTAAATAAAATTCCAAAAACATAAATAAAAAGAAAATGGAAATCATGTTCCATTACCCAGAGACATCTACTGCTCACACCATGATAGTTTTCCTTTCAGTTAATGCTATCATAACTCTACCCTTTGGCTGACAGCTAATGCCTAAGAAAACCAAATCTGTAGTTAGTACTTATTCTCTACACCCTTTCTCTACAACCTTATTCATTGCATGTAATTTTAAAGTTGAGATTATTGTAAACAAAAGTTTGTGCCTACTATTTATATTTAAAATTCTTTAAAAGTATTTTAGGGGATATTTCATTCCATGAATGAACACTGAGGTTTCTTCCACTTCTTTTATATTGTAAATAGTGACATGATTTATATCTTCATGTGTATAGCTTTGCATGCACTTTGCATTATTTCCTTTTGAATTGAAATTTCTGGGTCAAAGACTATGCACATATTTTAAAATCTGTATATTATAACACATTATTAACAAGGTAGTCCAGGATGTTAGTGAAAACACCTTATACACTTCAGTGCAATAATCATAGCTATATTTTTTACATTTCTGGAGTTCCAGTTGCCTTCCAGTTCTTGAGATTGAGTCCGAGTATCCAATAGATGTTTCCTATTACTATGAAGCTCATATTCGTTTGTAAGGATGCCAGCACTCTAGAGGAATATTTAGATAGATATCCCGTGCTATCAAGGCTTAAGTTGTCACAGGTTACTTTTGATGGCCACAAAACTTACTCAGTTTTTAGACTGAAGACAATACAGGCTCTGCTGTCTTTGTATAATGTGTTCAGCCCTGATTTATGTAGGTATAATCCTAGAACCAAAGTATTGAGCTACAATTTTCTTTTAAAATACCAAATTATCATCTAACAATTTAAGCCCTGAAAAGCATCTCTCCCCCAAAAAGTCATGAGAAAGTCTGCACCACAATGCCACACTGGCACACCCAGGTACCACCTGTGGCCTCACTGATAAAACTAGGTTAACCATCCAACAGAAAGAATCCTTAGATTTAAATATGTGCTTTAGAGGGAAAAAAATATTCCCAGCAAAAATAGGACATGATCTGACATGATGATGGTAAATCCCATCCTGGGATGGCACTTATTACTTACCTGTGGTCTTAATTTCAAAATATTTGAGATTTTTACAGTGTCCAGAATACATTAAACCCTGACTAACCTTTCACAATTGGTGGATTTCAATCAAGTTCTAGCCTGTTCCTTGTTATTTTACATTTCTGCAGTTTGAAACCAATGTTTCCTCCCCTCACCCAGCCTCCCTTAACTTAGAGAATTTACATCTTCTGCTTCACCTGCACTGACATACTGGGAGGAGAGAAGATACTGTGACAAATGACACTGAAAAATTAAGATTAAATGTTCAACTCTTGAATGGTGAGGATGGAAGACCTGGACCCATCAGGGAAATTTGGCTTATACACTTATCCTTTTCACAATTACAAGCTGGAGTGCAAACCCTAAACAAATATCACAAGCTAACAAGATTCATTAACTGTTTCTGATGGCTGTTATCTATTCATACAGAGTATAATCTTGCAGAATGGTTAGAATCAAGGCTTGCAGAATGGTTAGAATCAAGATGCTTCCAACTAACTACCGATATCGACTAGTACTTTTAGACCAAATCACACAGCAAGCACTAAAACAGTTAACTGGAACCTTAACACTTTTCCACCCATTCCAATTTCATAAAATTTATCAGTGAAAACCAACTGATTACCTAAAGAAATGGAAAAAAAGAAAGTTAAATCCTTTACCATATTCTGGTAGTCAACTATTTTAGGGAGTTAATGCCTTCCTCTCTCAATCTTCAGATTTTTTCATGGGAGACTCAGGGGATCCTCATTTTCTGCTGAGAGGAAGCAAGCATGAGAATCTGAAAGAGAAGCTATTCTCTACCAGAACAAGAGGGACCAGGACACCTACCCTCCATTAACTCTGGCCTCTCCCAGTCTCTCTCCAAGTCACAGTTCCCTTCTGCCCTGTACCACAGGCTACCTCAGAAAGGAGTACCCAGCAGCAGGTCAGGAGGACACCAGACTCCTCCCTCCACACTTTTCCCCTCCCTAGAGAGAGAAGAAGGAAGGGGAGAAAAGACCACAGAAAATTCCACTGGCTTAGCAATTATGGTTTCCCTAGAATCGAAAGGGATGTCCTTTCTCCGAAGGTAAGGGTGTGTTCAGCTCACTGCATGTTTTGGCAAAGTACTTGTGAAGCATCCTCAGCTAAGACAGAAAAATATGTAGCCTAGCAGGAAAAAAAGGGCTGAGAAATGATACCTGACATTAAAACCACTAAGCTCCATGATAGACTGATTAGCAGTGATTACTTAGAAAACATCCATCACGTTGTCAACAGGAAAATCTGTGCAAAATGAAAACTGGTTTATAAGGAGTTTTGAAATCTGGATCAACTGTTGATTTTAAGTGTCGGGTACAATATTTAGTAGTAACCATACCTCCTGGATTTCCAGGATGGGTTCACACTGATCACCAGCTCTTTCAGTCTTAACTTAAAATCATCGATCTGTTATCCCCTTATGTACTCATTCTTGCTAGACTGTTGAGTTTTAGAAAATACAGTCACCCTTGTAGGCATCCATTAAATATCTGACAATCTCATATGACCAGTTAGTCATCTAAAATCTTTCATAGCATGAATTGAATTAGTTCATTTCTTTCCATGCCTATAGATACACCTTGATCCAAGACTCTACCACAGTCTCATTCATCTTCGTGTCTCAAGATCGCCAAAAAGCACATGAAAAGCTGCTCAACATCACTAATTATTAGAGAAATGCAAATCAAAACTACCATGAGGTATCACCTCACACCAGTTAGAATGGGCGTCATAAGAATATCTACAAACAATAAATGCTGGAGAGGGTGTGGAGAAAAGGGAACCCTCTTGCACTGTTGGTGGGAATGTAAATTGATACAGGCACTACAGAGAACAGTATGGAGGTTCCTTAAAAAACTCAAAATAGAATTACCATATGACCCAGCAATCCCACTCCTAGGCGTATATCCGGAGAAAATCAGAATTCGAAATGCACCCCGATGTTCATTGCAGCAGTATTTACAATAGCCAGGTCATGGAAGCAACCTAAATGTCGGTCGACAGAGGAATAGATAAAGAAGATGTGGTACATATATAGAATGGAATATTACTCAGCCATAAAAAGGAACGAAATTGGGTCCTTTGTAGAGACGTGGATGGATCTAGAGATTGTCATACGGAGTGAAGTAAGTCAGAAAGAGAAAAACAAGTATCGCATATTAACGCACATATGTGGAATCTAGAAAAATGGTACAGATGAACCAGTTTGCAAGGCAGAAATAGAGACATAGATATAGAGAACAAACTTATGGACACCAAAGGGGGAAAGTGGGTGGGGGGTGGTGGGATGAACTGGGAGACTGGGATTGACATATATACACTAATATGTATTAAATAAATAACTAATAAGAACCTGCTGTATAAAAGTAAATAAATAAAATTAAATTTAAAAAAATTAACTTTTATAATCTGAATAAATAAATAAATATATTCAATATACATGGAAAATATACTTGATTGAATTATCCTTATTCAATCAATTCTTAACATTGTTATCAAAATTGTCTCTTCTAGTAGCTGTAGATTATGGGAGGATCTATGCTTTTAAAAGAAAAATCATGAAGAGATATTAAACGTCTACGTTCCAAGGCTTGCAGCTCTGCATAACTAGACTGAGAATTCTATTCATATTTGGGTTCAATTCTTGGACAAGTCACTTAAGTTTCTTCACCGTATTTTGCTTATTTGTGAAATTAGAGAATTGGATTAAATCAATGTTTTTATACTGTGGGTCACACACCCCAATAATGAGTCATGAAGTCAATTTAGCAAGCCTATATAGGGAAATATTTTTAATGGAATTAGATAGAACATAAAAGAAAAGGAAATAGCAGAGTATATCACACATAGTAAGAGTATGCGCTTGCATATGTGTGTATTGGTTGTTGACATAACTATATTTTTGACCATGGTTAAAAAAAGTTTGAACACCTCTAGACTAGATCATCTTAAGTTTCCTCAGAGTCTCAAATGCTTGAACTTTAGGAATAAGTTGAAAGAGGAATAGGAAGGCCTTTAGTGGTAGGAATGGAAAGTTAGAGTGACAGACAACAGTGTCTCTTGGAGCAGAGCAAAAGCTGTGTGGGTAAGAGATAATTCAGTGCCTTTAATATTATCCACATCATATGAAGATAAGCAGTCAGTAAATCTTTTATACAGAATACCTCTTCCTGGAGAGCACTGGGAAAATAAGAAAGTTATCAAATCCCTGGAGGACTACAGAAGAGTTTGCAAAAATTAGTACACAGTGATCCTCATTTACCAAAGGCCTATTATAATTGTTACTAAGGGAAGACCGTTTACGTATATGGAGGTTAAGGGAGGCTCCATGTAGGTTATAGGTATATCCTATCTTCCTTCATTTAAATTGAACCTAGAAAACCCCACTTCTGCCTCTCTTTGCTTTGATCTTCAACTTCTGGAGTATGAGATAGCTTGCACTTTGTAGATGATGAGACACGTGCCCGTAATTCCTGCCCAGTAGTGACTTGTCATCCTAACCTGGACACCGGGGATGGGACTGGTGCCCAGTCTCCACAGTAGACGAACCATGCAGTGATAGGCAAGTCCCATACCTCTCTGGGCTTCGCAAGCATCCCCTTCAAAATGTGAGTTTCTTGGACAACATATGTCTCTGTGTATGAAATTGCCCAGATCTCATCTGCTGTCACTATATCAAGTCTTTCCTAAAATGAGAATGACCTGAGGCATTCCAGGTATTTTGTTCAAGAAGAGACCAGTTTCAGAGGATCCCCCTTTGGGAGTAAAACCCCAGGTACACAATTTCCAGGATATTTTATGGTCAACTGAGAAAATTAGGAATGAAGCTTCATGGAGAGAAATGAACTGTTGTTCCCTGAGGGATAAGTTTTCTGAAAGAAACTTCAGAATTACTTCAGATTTTGTGTTACCGCGCCCCTTTCTGTGTGCTGCCCTTCTTAATGGACTCGAGAGGGGGCATCAGACTTAGTGCGTCCACTCGCACACACTCAATCCCCCCCTACCAATACACACAGTAGCTTGCTTTTCTTCAAGCTCTAGCAGAATGGGTTTTAATTAAGTCGAAATGGATATCAAGCAATTTTATTAGTTGGATCTTCTTTAAGAGTGAAAAAAAGTTTGGAAGAGGGGGCATTTACATTTTCTAGTGAAAATACGGAGCGTAAAATTTCCTCTGATAAATAGAGTAATACAAATTTCAGATCTACATTCTGCCCCCAGGTAGTGTGGAAAAGGGAAAACTAATAGAAAGAAAAGACAGAATGGATGGATATGGTGAGGACGGCTTTCCTCCTGAAGCAGCAGGAAGAAAAGTGTTGAGAGGGAGGGGGAGGGACTAGGAATCAGGAATGGAGAGAGCAAGCTGCATCCAGACAGCAGACTGGAAGAGGGGTGCACCCTGAAAGGCAAGCAGGAGCCAGTGCTGTGCTCACTAGCCCCAAGGAGCCTGCCACACTCTGGAACCAGCCACACTGGCCCAACCTGATCTCTAACCTCACCAGGAAGCCTGCACAAGACAGAGCAGAGATAATACTTGTTCTAGGATAGACAGTCATTTCCTGGTTTGGAGCTTGTTAAACTGACTAGTTGCCTGTTCTGATTCTTGTTCCTAATTTGTACTCCATTCCCATTTTTGTCGTTGTTGTTTTTCTCATACGAGTCCTAAATGCCAAACTCTTGACTTTTATTCTGACTGCTTCTCCCTTAGACCTGACTTGGATTTCTGAGTGCTAGCACAACAAGAACTTTTCCAGATACTGAAAGATGCCCACATCCTACAGTCTGACCTGGTAACTCTGACCCTGATCTTAGATTTTCTCCCAGGATTCCCAGATCTGTTCTTTCAATGGACCACTCAGCGGCATGATTCCTAACCCACATTTTGTTCACACTTTCAATCCACTGACTTCATTTCATTTCAAAAATATTTATTGAGTATCTGGCATGAACAGGCGAGGCACTGGGGCTACAAAGAGGAACCAGACACAGTCCCACCCTTGGGGATGCTACAGACTAGTAAGAGGGATCAACTCTTAAGCAAACATTTCAGGATAATCTTTAAGAAATCTCTACCTATGTGCTATGTATGGACATGCAGACCCAGAGCACAGGCTAGTTTGGGAGATCAGAGATGGTATCTGGAGAGGATGAATCCTCAGCTCATTGTTAGGGAAGCATGTAGCAAGGTGGTGATCACAAGGTGGTGGAATGGGGGTGGGGCAACCACCAGCAGTGTGCAGCCTGGTGTGACACAGGCATAAAGAGCATCAAGTACATGTGGGAAATGGTGGCCATGAGACCTAGACGTCCATTGGAACAAATCATGGAACCCTGTGTCCACGGTAAAGGGCTGGCAGTTTATCTTACAGCAGTTGAGGAGACACTGAAGGATTTAAGCAAGGAAAGCGAACGCTCAGAGTTGTATTTCACATGTGTCTTTTCAGTGCCTCTGTGGTGCTAAATTTGTGGAGAGTAAACCTTGATGAAGGGAAGGAATTGGGCTGATTCTGCTTTCAGTTCTGCACCTCCCAGCCCACCTCTTCCTGTGACAGTCTCTGACAAATTGAGCACAGCTGGAGGCAGCTTCACAAGCAAACTGCTTTGTCTTTTGACATTGAAGGGTATTGCTAATTAGCCAGTTTAATATCTAATACATATATATTTTTTTAATTGAAGTATAGTTGAGGTACAATATTATATGTTACCAATGTCCAGTAGTAATTCACGGTTTTTAAAGGTTATACTCCATTTATAGTCATTATAAAATATTGGCTCTATTCCCCGTGTTGTACAATATATCCTTTTAGCTTATTTTATACCTAGTAGTTTGTACCTCTTAATCCCCTACCCTTCTGTTGCCCCTCCCCACTTCCCTCTCTCCACTGGTAACCACAAGTGTGAGTCTGTTTCATTATGTTCACTAGCTTGTTGTAGTGTTTAGATTCCACATATAGGTGATATCATACAGTATTTGTCTTCTCTGTCTGACTTATTTCATTTTGCATGATACCCAAGTCCGGGCTTCCCTGCTGGTACAGTGGTAAAGAATCTGCCCACCAATGCAGGGGACACGGGTTGGAACCCTGGTCCAGGAACACCCCACATACTATGGAGCAACTAAGTCCGTGCACCACAACTACTGAGCCTGAACCTAGCGCCCATGCTCTGCAATAACAGAAGCCACCACAATGAGAAGCTTGCGCACCACAAGGAAGAGTTACCCCCACTCGCCGCAACTAGAGAAAGCCCTCACGCAGCTACAGAGACCCAATACAGCCAAAAAAATAAAAAATAAATAAATTTATTGAAAAAAAATAACCCCAAATCTATCCATGTTGCTGCAAATGGCAAATTTTCATTCATTTTTATGGCTCAGTAGTATTCTATTTTATATATGTATACATATAGTCTGTATGAGACTATATGAATTCTTTTTCTCATTTCACTTTTTAGACTCTTATTACTAGGGTAAAAAAGTTACTGATTTATTATATAAAAATCCACCTTAAAATTTCTAAGAAAAGTGCTACATGCAAACGTGTGATAATAAATTTGAAAACTCTAGAAGATATGGATAATTTCCTTGCAAAATATAAATGATCAAAATGTAGCCCCCAAAATGGAAAGCCTCAACAGAACCACTGACGACTGAGGAGCTTCATATAGTGAAACTTGGAGTAACTGGAGATAAATTTCATAAGCTCAAAATGCTTCCCTAAAACTCAGGCTGACTTACCCAAATTAGTATAAACTGCATCACTTCAAAGTCTAAAGGAATAAAAAGGTGTCTTGAGAATTTGTCAATCCTGACTTCACGTGGAGAACTGAAGATTAACATTAAGTCAGCATGTTGAAAAAGTTAATCAACATGCGCAAACATCCATAAAATTAGCCGTGTGTCTAAGACATCAAAAACGAAGCCCAAACCGACTCATGCACATGCTGTGCGAACAAGGGAGACTAGAGGTGGAGTTTTCTCTACCTTTAATCTCTCTTTAGGTGTATCCTTCCAGAAAAAGACCAAATATGCTGCAGCTGTGCCGGCACTGGATCAAAAAAATAAAATCATACTGTAAAGATGTGCTTTGAGAAACGTTCAGCCTAAGTGAATCCATAGGAATGTTCAGAAGTTTCAATAAAGAAAAGTAAATTGAAATGATGTTCAAAAAAGTTAATGTGAAATAATATAGAACAAAATTCTATAAGCTACATTTTGCTGTAAAACATGGATTTATTCCCTATTCAGGTAGGTAATGGATTCTGATCGTTTTCTTAATGTCAGCAAATAGAATAAGGGTGTTTATTCAAAGGAAGGCCAACTAGACATGTCCAAAACTGTAGAAGAAACACGTTCATATGTCTGAACGGGAAGTTCAGTGCCTTCCTAAGTACTATGTGAATACAAAACAGATCCACATGATACAGGAGTTACTGTGCCCCTGAAAAACAAAAGCAAGAAAATACACTTGAAATTTGTTTCCTCTCATTAATCTTTTCAGGAGGCTTTGTAGCTCCTAGTCAGGACCCCAATGGTAAAATGCCCAAGACAATAAGTTGCTCAAGTTTTACAGGTTTGAAACTTACTTGCAACTTACTAATCACAAAAGTATCAGTGTATGATGCCTCATGTAAAAAGCCAATAACACATGAGTCTTTGGTAGAAAAGACTAAACACATCAGTCTTTGACCCAGAAGAATAAAGAATGACAGACGGCTCATTTTTCAGAAGCATCCTTCCTTTCCACGCTAGAACTAGGAGTTCTTAACCACAAATACTCCTGTAATCCTTGGAGATCATTTTTTAAAATGTTCCATGCTGTTTGCAGATCCCATCTACAGAGTGGCGTCTAAGGCAGACCAGGGAGCATAGATGCTGCTGTGTACGATGCAGCGTATCCATTCCACTGGCAGCCACGCCTCATGGTGTGTGGTTTCCTTCCCATGGGTGGAGTGATGGGTTGAGATTTAAATTTTTAAAATTATAAAAAGTTTTGTTTTCTTTCCTTAGGAATTACCTATAATAATACTGGTACAATTTGACTACTAGGAAAACATAAGTCATGGCTCCCATGATACTTAAAAATATTCAAGGACTCCTGTGAAATGTGCTCTTTATCATCAAAAGGAATATATATATACAAATAAAGGGATGTAACAAGAACTACAGAGTATAGGAAATTAATATTTGACTTTGCATATTTGATTGTCTTATCTTTTCAAATCATTTTTAAAAATTATTTTCACTGTTTTCAAGTTTGACATGTCATTTATTAACCAACGTAATGAGTCTTTGTTTTAAACATTTTTTTTATTCAAACAGAAAGTCACAAAAATTATAATCATCCTCGTCAGTTCACTCAGTCCCATGTAATTAATTTTTTTTATCTTGATCTTTTGTTAGCACTTTTATGAATTCATCAGTTTTCCATTAGAGTTCTGAAAATGCTTATTCATTCAGTTCAGCAATATAGTCAGTTACCAGAAACCTGTACTTGTCAGAGTCTTTTCCATGAATTCCTTGAAGATGAAACCCTTTTATAGGAACACTTTTGCAAAATCATCAGAGTACACCCAGAACTGTCTGTAAATGACAGAAGACTTAAAAGTGACCACGGTTAAAGATTTGATGAAAGTTCATAATAATGCAATTGACAAGGAAATTTAGTTATTTCTGAGATATACATTATAAAGTAATAATAGAATTATGACTTATAACATTATACCAGAACATATAAGATTTTTAGGAATTTCATGTAATTCTGAAACATTTATATTAACATATTTCCAGGCAAATAACCCAAAGAAAGTTTAGTATTAGTTTCTTTTGTTTTGTATTGTTTTGTTTTGTTTTATACAGCAGGTTCTTGTTAGTCATAAATTTTATACACATGAGTGTATCCATGTCAATCCCAATCACCCAATTCAGCACACCACTATCCCCACCCCGCCCCCGCGGTTTTCCCCCCTTGTTATCCATACGTTTGTTCTCTACATCTGTATCACAAATTCTGCCCTGCAAAACGGCTCAACTGTACCATTTTTCTAGGTTCCACATACATGCATTAATATACGATATTTGTTTGTCTCTTTCTGACTTACTTCACTCTGTATGACAGTCTCTAGATCCACCCACGTCTCAACAAATGATTCAATTTCATTCCTTTTTATGGCTGAGTAATATTCCATTGTATATATGTATCACATCTTCTTTATCCATTCATTTTTTTTTCCCCAGCAAATCAAAATTTATTAGAGACTGTTGAGATATGATTTGTGTTCCCCCCCTTGCAAATCATCCTTTTATCAAATGCATGATTTAATTCAGTCTCTCCAGCTAAAGTGGTGAATCAAAATTAATCAGACAGCTCTGGACTGTGTCGCACAGCCATTCTAATTTACCTTCCATATGGGTATCATTTTATTTTTTATTTATTTATTTATTTATTTTAACATCTCCATTGTGGTATAATTGCTTTACAATGGTGAGTTCGTTTCTGCTCTACAACAAAGTGAATCAGCCACACATATACATATGTTCCCATATGTCTTCCCTCTTGCGTCTCCCTCCCTCCCACTCTCCCCATCCCACCCCTCCAAGCTGTCACAAAGCACCGAGCTAATCATTCATCTGTTGATGGGCATTTAGGTTGCTTACATGAACTGGCTATTGTAAATAGAGCTGCAATGAACATTGGGGTTCATGTGTCTTTTTGAATTCTGGTTTTCTCTGGGTATATGCCCAGTAGTGGGATTGCTGGATCATATGGTAGTTCTATTTTTAGTTTTTTAAGGAACCTCCATACTGTTCTCCATAGTGGCTGTATCAATTTACATTCCCACCAACAGTGCAAGAGGGTTCCCTTTTCTTCACACCCTCTCCAGCATTTGTTGTTTGTACATTTTCTGATGATGCCCATTCTAACTGGTGTGAGGTGATACCTCATTGTAGTTTTGATTTGCATTTCTCTAATAATTAGTGATGTTGAGCAGCTTTTCATGTGCTTCTTGGCCATTTGTATGTCTTCCTTGTGGAAATGTCTATTTAGGACTTCTGCAATTTTTGGATTGGGTTGTTTGTTTCTTTAATACTGAGCTGCATGAGCTGTTTATATATTTTGGAGATTAATCCTTTGTCCGTTGATTCGTTTGCAAATATTTCCTCCCATTCTGAGGGTTGTCTTCTTGTCTTGTTTATGATTTCCTTTGCTGTGCAAAAGCTTTGAAGTTTCATTAGGTCCCATTTGTTTATTTTTGTTTTGATTTCCATTACTCTAGGAGGTGGATCAAAAAAGATCTTGCTGTGATTTATGTCAAAGAGTGTTCTTTCTATGTTTTCCTCTAAGAGTTTTATAGTGTCCGGTCTTACATTTAGGTCTCGAATCCATTTTGAGTTTATTTTTGTGTATGGTGTTAGGGAGTGTTCTACTTTCATTCTTTTACAAGTAGGTGTCCAGTTTCCCAGCACCACTTATTGAAGAGACTGTCTTTTCTCTATTGTGTATCCTTGCCTCTTTTGTCATAGATTAGTTGACCATAGGTGCATGAATTTACCTCTGGGTTTTCTATCTTTTTCCACTGATCTATGTTTCTGTTTTTGTGCCAGTACCATATTGTCTTAATTACTGTAGCTTTGTAGTATAGTCTGAAGTCAGGGAGTCTGATTCCTCCAGCTCCATTTTTTTTCCCTAAAGACTGCTTTGGCTATTCGGGGTCTTTTGTGCTTCCATACAAATTTTGAGATTTTTGTCCTAGTTCCATAAAAAATGCCATTGGCAATTTCATAGGGATTGCATTGAATTTGTAGATTGCTTTGTGTAGTAGAGTCATTTTCACAATGTTGATTCTTCCAATCCAAGACCATGGTATATCTCTCCATCTGTTGGTACCATCTTTAATTTCTTTCATCAGTGTCTTATAGTTTTCTGCATACAGGTCTTTTGTCTCCCTAGGTAGGTTTATTCCCAGATATTTCATTCTTTTTGTTGCAGTGGTAAATGGGAGTGTTTCCTTAATTTCTCTTTCAGATATTTATCATTAGTATATAGGAATCCAAGAGATTTCTGTGCATTAATTTTGTATCCTGCAACTTTACCAAATTCATTGATTAGCTCTAGTAGTTTTCCGGCAGTATCTTTAGGATTCTCTATGTATAGTATCATGTCACCTGCAAACAATGACAGTTTTACTTCTTCTTTTCCAATTTTGATTCCTTTTCTTTCTTTTTCTTCTCTGATTGCCAT
Organism: Neophocaena asiaeorientalis asiaeorientalis; assembly: GCF_003031525.2. Classification (NCBI taxonomy): domain Eukaryota; kingdom Metazoa; phylum Chordata; class Mammalia; order Artiodactyla; family Phocoenidae; genus Neophocaena; species Neophocaena asiaeorientalis. Next base: position 409,283 of record NW_020174565.1, read on the forward strand.
GGCTAGGACTTCCAAAACTATGTTGAATAAGAGTGGTGAGAGTGAACATCCTTGTCTTCTTCCTGATCTTAGAGGAAATGCTTTCTATTTTTCACCATTGAGATTGATGTTTGCTGTGGGTTTGTCATATATGGCCTTTATTATGTTGAGGTAGGTTCCCTCTATGCCCACTTTCTGGAGAGTTTTTATCATAAATTGGTGTTGAATTTTGTCAAAAGCTTCTTCTGCATCTATTCAGATGATCATATGGTTTTTCTTCTACAATTTGTTAATATGGTGTTTCACAATGATTGATTTGCATATATTGAAGAATCCTTGCATCCCTAGGTTAAATCCCACTTGTCATGGTGTATGATCCTTTTAATGTGTTGTTGGATTCTGTTTGCTAGTATTTGGTTGAGGATTTTTGCATCTAGATTCATCAGTGATATTGGTCTGTAATTTTCTTTTTTTGTAGTATCTTTTTCTGGTTTTGGTATCACGGTGACGGTGGCCTCATAGAATGAGTTTCGGAGTGTTCCTTCCTCTGCAATTTTTGGAAGAGTTTGAGAAGGATGGGTATTAGTTCTTCTCTAAATGTTTGATAGAATTCACCTGTAAAGCCATCTGGTCCTGGACTTTTGTTTGTTGGAAGATTTTTAGTCACAGTTTCAATTTCATTACTTGTGATTGGTCTGTTCATATTTTCTTTTTCTTCCTGGTTCAGTCTTGGAAGGTTCTACCTTTCTAAGAATCTTTCCATTTCTTCCAGGTTGTCCATTTTATTGGCATAAAGTTGCTTGTAGTAGTCTCTTAGGATGCTTTGTATTTCTGTGGTGTCTGTTGAAATTTCTCCTTTTTCATTTCTAATTTTATTGATTTGAATCCTCTCCCTCTTTTTCTTCACAAGTCTGGCTAATGGTTTATCAATTTTGTTTATCTTCTCAAAGAACCAGCTATTAGTTTTATTGATCTTTGCTATTGTTTTCTTTGTTTCTATTTCATTTACTTCTGCTCTGATCTTTATGATTTCTTTCCTTCTGCTAACTTTGGGTTTTGTTTTTTCTTCTTTCTCTAGTTCCTTTAGGTGTAAGATTAGATTTTTTATTTGAGATTTTTTTGTTTCTTGAGGTAGGCTTGTATAGCTATAAACTTCCCTCTTAGAACTGCTTTTACTACACCCCATATGTTTTGGATCGTTGTGATTTCATTGTCATTTGTCTCTAGGTATTTTTTGATTTCCTCTTTGATTTCTTCAGAGGTCTCTTAGTTACTTAGTAACGTATTGTTAAGCCTCCATGTGTTTGTGTTTCTTACTTTTTTCCCCTGTAATTGATTTCTAATCTCATAGCGTTGTGGTCAGAAAAGATGCTTGATATTATTTCCATTTTATTAAATTTACTGAGGCTTGACTTGTGACGCAAGATGTGATCTATCCTGGAGAATGTTCTGTGCACACTTGAGAAGAAAGTGTAATCTGCTGTTTTTAGATGGAATGTCCATTAAATATCAATTAAATCTATCTGGTCTATTGTGTCATTTAAAGCTTCTGTTTCCTTCTTTATTTTCATTTTGGATGATCTGTCCACTGGTGTAAGTGAGGTTTTAAAGTCCCCCACTATTATAGTGTTACTGTCGATTTCCACTTTTATAGCTGTTAGCAGTTCCCTTCTGTATTGAGGTGCTCCTATGTTGGGTGCATATATATTTATAATTGTTACTTATTCTTCTTGGATTGATCCCTTGATCATTATGCAGTGTCCTTCCTTGTCTCTTGTAACATTCTTTATTTTAATGTCTATTTTATCTGATATGAGTATATCTACTCCAGCTTTCTTTTGATTTCCATTTGCATGGAATATCTTTTTCCACCCCCTCACCTTCAGTCTGTATGTGTCCCCATGTCTGAAGTGGGTCTCTTGTAGACAGCATATATATGGGTCTTGTTTTTGTATCCATTCAGCGAGCCTGTGTCTTTTGGTTGGACCATATCATCCATTCACGTGTAGGTAATTATCGATATGTATGTTCCTATGACCATTTTCTTAATTGTTTTGGGTTTGTTTTTGTAGGTCCTTTTCCTCTCTTTTGATTCTCACTTAGAGAAGTTCCATTAGCATTTGTTGTAGAGCTGGTTTGGTGGTGCTGAATTCTCTTAGCCTTTGCTTTTGATTTCTCCATGGAATCTAAATGAGATCCTTGCTGGGTGGAGTACTCTTGGTTTAGTACTTGCATCACTTTAAGTTTATCATGCCATCACTTTAAGTATATCATGCCACTCCCTTCTGGCTTGTAGAGTTTATGCTGAGAAATCAGCTGTTAACCTTATGGGAGTTCCCTTTTATGTTATTTGTCATTTTTCCCTTGTTGCTTTGAATAATTTTTCTTTGTCTTTAATTTTTGCCAATTTGATTACTATGTGTCTCGGCATGTTTCTTCTTGGGTTTATCCTGTATGGAATTCGCTGCACTTCCTGGACTTGGGTGGCTATTTCCTTTCACATGTTAGGGGAGTCTTCAACTATAATCTCTTAAATATTTTCTCTGATCCTTTCTCTCTCTCTTCTCCTTCTGGGACCCCTATAATGCAAATGTTGTTGTGTTTAATGTTGTGCCAGAGGTCTCTTAGGCTGTCTTCATTTCTTTTCATTCTTTTTTTTTTTATTCTGTTCTGTAGCAGTGAATTCCACCATTCTGTCTTCCAGGTCACTTATCCGTTCTTCTCCCTCAGTTATTCTGCTATTGATCCCTTGTAGTGTATTTTTCATTTCAGTTATTGTATTGTTCATCTCTGTTTGTTTGTTCTCTAATTCTTCTAGGTTTTGTTAAACATTCTTGCATCTTCTCAATCTTTCCCTCCATTCTTTTCCAAGATCCTGGATCATCTTCACTATCATTATTCTGAGTTTTTTTTTGGAAGGTTGCCTGTCTCCACTTCATTTAGTCGTTCTTCTGGGGTTTTATCTTGTTCCTTCATCTGGTACATAGCCCTCTGCCTTTTCATCTTGTCTATCTTTCTGTGAATGTGGTTTTTGTTCCACAGGCTGCAGGATTGTAGTTCTTCTTGCTTCTGCTGTCTGCTCTCTGGTGCATGAGTCTATCTAAGAGGCTTGTGGAAGTTTCCTGATGGGAGGGACTGGTGGTGGGTAGAGCTGACTGTTGCTCTGGTGGGCAGAGCTCAGTAAAACTTTAATGCACGTGACTGTTGATGGGTGGGGCTGGGTTCCCTCCCTGTTGGTTGTTTGGCCTGAGGCAACCCAACACTGGTGCCTACCTGGGCTCTTTGGTGGGTCTAATGACAGGCTCTGGGAGGGCTCATGCCAAGGAGTAATTCCCAGAACTTCTGCTGCCAGTGTCCTTGTTCCCATGGTGAGCCACAGCCACCCCCCACCTCTGCAGGAGACCCTCCAACACTAGCAGGTAGATCTGGTTCAGTCTCCCCTGAGGTAACTGCTCCTTCCCCTGGGTCCCAATGCACACAGTACTTTATGTGTGTGCCCTCCACGAGTGGAGTCTCTGTTTCCTCCAGTCCTGTCGAAGTTCTGCAATCAAATCCCTCTAGTCTTCAAAGTCTGATTCTCTAGGAATTCCTCCTCCCATTGCCAGACCCCCAGGTTGGGAAGCCTGACCTGGGGCTCAGAACCTTCACTCCAGTGGGTGGACCTCTGTGATATAAGTGTTCTCCAGTCTGTGAGTCAGCCAACCAGCACTTATGGGATTTGATTTTACTGTGATTGCGCCCCTCCTACTGTCTCATTTTGGCTTCTCCTTTGTCTTTGGATGTTGTGTCTTTTTTGGTGAGTTCCAGTGTCTTCCTGTCGATGATTGTCCAGCAGCCAGTTGTGATTCTGGTGTTCTTGCAAGAGGAAGTGAGAGCACGTCCTTCTACTCTGCCATCTTGGTTCCTCTCTCTCAAATCTTATTATTATATCACCTGAGATGGTGAAAAGGCCAGGATGAGGTTAGATCCAGGAGGGATGCTAGGTCTTTTGGATCTAACCAAGATCCAGAATTTACTTAGTTCTGGGTCCAGTTTCTTAGATTGCTATGCTCAGAATCTTAACTTTATTTCCATTTATTATAATCTGATAAATTATTAGCATATAAATGAACATTTAAATCTCTTAGTAGAACTAAAATATATTTTTATATAAGTACTATTTTCTCATATAATAAGCAGAAGAGAATTACCTATAATAAACATTATGCCTGGGGGAGGGGAGGGAGGAAGGACAATTTCGTACACTATCAGTGGGAATGTAAACTGGTATAGCCTTCTGGGATGACGACCTATTAAAAACTGTACTACATGTGCCCTTTGATCCAGCAGATATACTTGCACAAAATTTTTAAAGATATATTCATTTATTCACCCTGCAAATTGCTGGGAATAAGCTACTAAATGAAATAGACATGATACCTCCCGGATAGAGGGCACAGTCAAGTGGAGAAAAGCAATATAAGCACTCCAACTAAGAAATAACAACGGACACATGGTACTAAGCCCTATACAGGCAGCAAATGGGGATGACAGATAAAATAATGGGGATGACAGTGCCCACGTTAGGGAGTAGGAAGAAAGGACCCCTCTGAGAAGGTCTCATAAGCTACCAACTGATGAATGAGAAGCAGCCAACCAGGCAGGAGAGAAACCGAGTGAAGACCTGAGGCAGGAAAGAGCTGGTGGTTTTTGAAGAACAAAAGAAGGTGCATGTGAGAAGGAAGGAGTGTGTGAAGTGGCTGGAGAGGAACACAGGGAATGGACCAGGCAGTTCCCTGGAAGCCACAACAGGCAGTTTTGATTCTGTTCCAAGTACATTGGAAGCCACGATTCTTTCAAAAATAGCAGTCAGGTTGCTGAGTGAGAGGAGGATTGGGTGAGAGGTGAGAACGGAACAGGAGCTCAGTCCTAGGCCCATTGCCTAGGCTGCCTAAGAGATGCCAGGAATCTGGTGAGTGTGGATGCCCAGAGAAGGAGGGAACTAGATGGATTCAAAATAGATTTTGTAAGTAGATTCCATCTGGTCAAGTTTATCTCCAACCAACCACAAGAACCAAAGAAAAATTTCCTAAAGAAACACATTGTTGAAGTGAACATGAAGCTCATTTGGAAAATTCCTCCATTCACACTCTTTATTACCTTATAAAAGTATTCCCACAAATAAGCAATTGCCTAATCAGACTAAACAAAGCCAAAAGATGTTGACCCTAATCCACGGCATAAGTAAAAAATTTTTAAATGTGCATTCACCCATATTTACCCTTCTGAAATTTGGGCTTGAATCAATATATGATAAAAAAAAATTGCACAAATCATTTGAAAGAAAGAATCCCAGGAATTACAGAACCATGGTGACCATGTTGCATACTCTCTAATAGAAAATTAGATCAACAGCTCTATTTTCACTGATTTTTAAAGTTGCAGACTGTTCTCTGCAAATGCACAATTATTGCATTCTCTGAGATTTGTGGATGCCTTCAAGTGATGATCCTAATGAAAGAAGTGTATGATTTCCATTATCTCAAATAACAAAAAGTGATGTATCACTACATTGGCAGGCCATTTCAGGATGTATGTATCATTTTGTTAATGCATGATTTGTGGAACTCATACCTTAATTAATGAAGTTGTGGACATTCAAGAACAATTAAATATCAAGAAGTAGTGATGTCTGACATATAAGATATAGTATATACATGTTTCCAGTCAAAACAAACAAAAACCAGTGAAGGCAGTCTTATTAACATCCTCTACTTGGTGAATAATAGAACTGCTGTAGATAATGAGCATTAGAAACATCATGGAAACCTCTGAAGCCACTGCCTCTTAAATAAACACTCATTTTTATTGTTTCACTTCTTATGCCATGGTTCAATTTCCAGCAGATTGAAGAATGGTCTCTTCTCACACCTATGATGTATTGTATCTATTGTCCAATTCTTACATTTTTAATATGATGCATCAAACGAAGCACAATACACACATACAATGAAGCTCCTTTTTAATGATTATTATTGTTATGATCCTCATTTTTATTTCAGCTTCTTGAGTAAAAGCCAGTTTCAAGTTGGGCTTAAGTTTCCAAAGCCATTATCTGGAGAGTAATAACATAACCACTCAACAAAAACTATTGGAAAATCCTCCCTTCTTTCCTTTTCACAAACATAAACATAAACAAAAATAGCAAGTGAGAACACTGCTTAGTCCAGAAGACACAATGCAATGCACTCCCCAGCAGGAGTAACCTCCAGGCCACCTTCCTATCACCATGTAAATGTGGTCCCAACACAAGGATGCTTCATTACCTTACTGAGGTTCCCAATCCTGCAAAGAAAAAGCAGTGTTGGCTTAAAACACTGTCAAGAGCACATAGAAAGAAGATTAGGGGAGTCCTGTCTGCCTACAGAATGGACAATGGGATCCGTCCTTGCTTTCTACAACCCTCCTTAACAGGGACAAGTAGATGGAGCCAGCCTGAATCAGGCCAAGTCTGGTACATTACTCTCCTATGAGGGTGCCTATACCCTATTTACACCATCCAACCAAAAATCCTTACATGGTATTTCAAAATACAAAAATGAAATACCAGTTAAGTCCTTAACCTGTGTTCAGGTGAGGAAAGAGTGAAGTGATAATCAACACTTTTAAGTCTAATTAATTAAAATTGTCAAAGAAGGGACTTCCCCGGTGGTCCAGTGGTTAATACTCCACACTCCCAATGCAGGGGGCTCCAGTTTGATCCCTGGTCACGGAACTAGATTCCTCATGCCGCAACTAAGAGCCCGCATGTAGCAACAAAGATCCCACGTGCCACAACTAAGACCCAGCGCATCCAAATAAATAAATAAATATCTATATAATTGCCAAAGAAGTGGAGCTTTAGGAAAGGTAAATCAGAAAAAAAAAATTGAGTCATATCTAGAATTTAGTCCACAATGCAACTTATGGGTATTCCTAGGAATATCATAATTCACTGCTATCACTTTTAAAATTTCTTTTGTCTTTAGCACAATAATGCTTTGAAGAAATTGCAAGATATTAAATTATGGAAAAAGGAAGGAACTGAAAGTTCATTATGTTTTTCTCTTTTTCCCTGCCCCAAAGTTTAGAATGTTATTCATAAAAGCTTTCTGTACTCACATTATTTTTAAAGAAGTTTCTTTTTAAATTATAAAACTAATACATTCTCATTACCAAAAATAAGAAAATACATACAACCATAATGAAGAAATAAAATACATCCATAATCACTTCATTCGAAAAATAAGTTCTAGTATATTAAGGTGGTTCATTCTAGTCTTTGACCATATGTATGTATTTTTCATTATGCTATAAGAAAAAAGCCCCAGTATACATACATATAAACCCAAAACTCTCACCAATGTTAAACAAATTCAGATACTAAATTCAGAAGCAACCAACACTTCAATTGCTGAATTCTGCATTATACAAATCACTAAGTTCAATAAAGCTCATCCCAGCTTCTATCCCCTTACATTTGTTAACTAGTCCAGTCACAGACTAGTGAATATACTTAATGCCACTCAGCTGAAACTTAAAAATAGTTAAAATAGTAAATTTTGTTATGTATATTTCACCACAATTTTTAAGAAGACAAAAAAAAAAATCCCACAAGATTTTTACCTATAAGGTGTTTTTTTCCAACTCCTAGACTATAAAATCCTTTCTGTCTAAAATATTCTGATTAAATGGTTTCCCTGGTACTAAAAAGCTTCCAAAACCTGATGCACAAATACTTATAATATTGTTTTTCTACCAAACATTTAAAAAAATATTCTGGAATGTTAAGAGTGCTCTTAACTAAACTAAAAACTAAAAAGGTGCTTTAGTAGCTTTTCCCCATCCCATAACTTGAGTTGGAGTCCAGGAGTTTAGAAGCGCACAAGTAAACAGCAGTGAGCAGGGTATCTGCTCTAGAGGAAATGTAATTAAAAGTGCACAGAGTTAACCTACTTCACTAGGCAAATTAATTTTTTTAAAACTTATAAATGAAAAGAAACACAATAGAAAGATGTCATCTGAGTATTATCAGGGATCTGATTTTGCAATGCACAGCTTATATATTTCAAATATCCAAGGCACCATATGCGTTTAGTCCAATTTTATTTCCAATTGTTTTCATTCAAAACTTGTATTAATAACTGCTTGATGTGATGGTTTTCTTCTTCAGATTTGTAGCTTCTTTCAATAAAATTGAAAGCCATATTATTGCTTAACACCTAAAATATATTTTGCTTAACTTTAAATCTACTCACATACACTCAGGCTAAAAATAAATGCTCTTCCACAAGTTAGATTTGGGGGAATTTTGTAGGCTTTGTTTTATTTTTCAGTTTTAATTGGCACCATGAGAAGCAGCCAACTAGATCCTTTTTCAGTGTAGTCAAGGTTGACTTTTTCACTTCCACACCATGATTAGTTAATCATCTGGTGCCTTCCTATTAAAACTGGTTTTTAGCCTGTGAACTTTTCTTTCAGCTTCCAACAGAGGATTTCATTGCTTCAGGAATTGAGGTGTGTCTAAGTTTTTACCTGGGAGCAAAACTGATGCAAGCGTTTCTGGTTTAGGGTGGGGAGGACCTGCATAACAGGCTATCTGCAGACTCCTGAAGACTCTTGCTGTCCTGAAGACAGCAGAGACGCTGAGAGGGCTTTCCTTAGACATCGCATGCAGGCGGTTGGAAGGACTAAAGCAGCAGCTCCCTTGGGTTCGTTCACCAAGGAAATCAGAGACAATGGCTTGGCTCCTTTTCAGAACCACAGGGGCTCTGGCCATTTTAATGGTAAGTCCTATTTTTTTCTAATAATTGCAAACTTTCCCTGTTTCCTTCCTTGTTAGAGAATGCTATATTTGACTGCTGAATCCCTATTATAAATTCTAAAAAGAGTACAGAGGAAATAAACATTTTAAAATGAAACTGTAAAGATTACCAATTTCCCCCTTTTGTTGCTTTTTTTAATGTTGTATTTTCACATAAGAAAATAAGGCAGATGATAGAAATGAATTTGAAAGTTGCCTTTTAGCATTTCTTTAGGTAAATAATTAACTAAAGAATTAAATAATCCTGGTCTCAAGTCTATTTTCCACAACACCTTCACTTTCTTCAAAGTAATGCTTTTATTCATCTTTTTATTCATGCTTTTATTCTAATACACAAACTAAAACACATAAAAGAGAACAAGCTCTATTTTCCAAGGTTTTATATCTCTTAAGCATATGGCTAAGAATTGTACATGCCTGGTCTTGATACCTGACATGTTTTTAAGTAGTCAAAGACCATGGAATTAGAATCAAAGCAATGTTTGACTCTAGAGAAGTTGGGAGGGTTATTAAGAAAACAGCGTTTTACGTTTAGCCTTTATGTGCAAAAGACATCCAACCTTTGGGTACAAAAGAAGACAGAATATTTTATAAGCCAGTTTTTCAGAAGAGTAATACTTTTGTGGATTGGGAAAGTTTTATATAATATTACATAAAAGAGAAGTGGAATCTAGAGAGCAAAGCACTAGCCTGGATGTTACAGACTAGTTTTTTCCTTAAATGTGTTGTTTTAGTAAAGAAGAAAACTTGTCACAATATTATCAGTTACACAAAGATATCAAAATAGTGAAATATACCATAATGAATATTTTTTAAATTCCTAATACTGATCCCTCATTTTATCAATAATAAATTGGGTTGGCCTACACATCAGTTTCCCTCATTTCCTCATCTAAAAAAAATGAGATAATTGAACTTCAAGAAGTTATAGGAGATAGTTCTCAAGGAAGAACATTCTAAAAATTAAATATGTTTAAAATTAGAATAGACTGCCTGTGAGCCAGTTTCCCAGCCTTCCTTCTCATGGCAATGGTCAAGCAGAAAAATTGGTATCACACCCTTCTGTTTGAGTCTGTTTCTATTATGACAGTATAACTAATTGTTTTGGCAATCTAATGAATTTAATTGACCCAGGAACGTTGTAAAAAGAAATGTGACAATTGTAATGACTTCTCCACTTTTCCAGATGGTCCTTTCTGAACTAAATGGACTGCAGGTAGCCTCATAACCCATCTGTCCAAGCCAATGACCAACCTGGGAAGCTAGGGGATATGTGGAAGGGAATGTCGGAATAGTGTTGTCACGGAGTTTGACGGCCACATGCTTAGAGGAGCTTCTTTCCCTGATTTGACATGTACCACTCTCAGTTACCATTCTGGTTCTGGAGTGACTGTAAGATCCTTATACTGAGGGCTGTTGTATTCTTCTTTTTATCCCCAATGCCCACCATAATATCTGTCTTACAGTGGATGCACAATTGTTTGAAGAATGGATAAATGAATGATTGAATGAGGTCTCTCTCAACTATAATTTCCCCTCACGGTGCCTCTATAATGCTAGTCGTGGAAGAAGCTATGAGGGGTTAGAACATTTTGCTCCCCTCAGGAAAATTTTACAGGCACACATACACAAACACACAAGCTATGTAAACAACAATATAACTTCATACATAATTGTTAAACTGAGAGGTCTGGACCTGCTCTTTCCAATATGGTAACAGTAGCCACATGTGGCTATCAACCACTTGAAATGTGGTTGATCTGTATTGAAATGTGCTGTTAAGTATAAAGCATACACCATGTTTTGAAGATTCAGTATGAAAAAAATGTAAAATTTATCATTAATAATTTTTATGTTGATTACATATTGAAATGGCAATATTTTGGACATTAGTTTAAAATATATTAATAAAATTAATTTCACCTTTTTAATATGAATAATAGAAAATTTTAAATTATATATGCAGCTCACATTTGTGGTTATTATGTTTCAACTGGATGGTGCTGGTCTACTCTTAATGCTATTAGTGGAAGGCAGTGTCAGTCAGAGGTGAGGTAGGCAAACCAGGCTCCATGGACCAGGTGAGATTTGAGCTGCTTTTTGATAAGTATAGATGGGCGACAGGGAGATATCTTCGGTTGTCAGCCCAGCACATGCAAAGGCAGGCGCAATTACGGCACTTGCCTAGAGGCAATGGACACACTGATTTGGCTGGAATGATAGTCTGCATTGGAGAATCTGGACATGAAGTTAAAAAGGCAGATGAGGGTCAGACTGAAAAGTGCATTCTGTGAAGGGTAATGAAACCCTTTTAGAAGTGGGGAGCCACCCAGAGTTTCAAAATAGCTTGGTGATGGGAAAAAACAATGTTTTTAAAAGCACTGTGGAGTGGGAAAGCAAATATTTTATTAAAGGGTGGGGTCTGAAAGTTGGAAGACCTGTTTGGAGGTTTTGAGTTAATGCCACCAACCTATGACCATACAAGTGTTGCCTAGAGAGGTAATATATGAAAGCTAAGTCACAGACTCCATTCTATGCCTGTACCACTGACTCACTCCAGGCCTTGCTTCCTTAGCTGTCAAATAAGAATAATCATATCCCCCTGACTAATGAGAATGACCACAGTAAGAATAAAGGAGCAATGTGCACAGGAAAGTGCTCTGGAAAACATAAAGTGCTTTGTAAGACTCTAATTCCTATTATTTGTAATATTTTAGTAATAAAGATGAATCTTGATTGATGAAGCAATCCAATTTCCAGTACTAATAAATATATGAAAATTAATTTCCTCCTGAGCCTTTCCGAAAGTTAAGATTCTAAAATCAGAATAACCTTGCCAAGAAATTCCAGCCAGCCCTGCCTGACTTGAGCAAAACTTAGGAAAGATGTCATTACTTCCACCTATTACCGCTCCCACTTACTTAATACCCGAAACCGGTTTTCACTTAGAACACTCAATGACGTTTCTCATAAACTTCTTAGCCTTTGTCTCTTCCTTTCCTGTTAAGAGTCATTCTGGGGCTTCCCTGGTGGCGCAGTGGTTGAGAGTCCGTCTGCCGATGCGGGGTACACGGGTTCATGCCCTGGTCCGGGAAGATCCCACATGCCGCGGAGCGGCTAGGCCCGTGAGCCATGGCCTCTGGGCCTGCGCGTCCGGAGCCTGTGCTCCGCAGCGGGAGAGGCCACAGCAGTGAGAGGCCCGGGTACCGCAAAAAAAAAATTTAAAAAAAAGAGTCATTCTGATAGCCTAAGGTGAGGGCTTGCTTTGGAAAATTCATCACAAGAATTACATAGGCAATTGGCTACTATCCATAATTATACTATGAATAATTGAATTTGTATAACATGCACATTTTTCTTGCATGGCCACTGCACAGTTGGCCAGGCTCTACACTGCACAATGCCAGGAAGTGCATTCACATATACTACAATGTGAACAGTGCCCCCTGGAGCTGTGCAAGGAGCAACCTACTCAATTGTATGGTGGAGCTCTGGTTCTTATCTTTTTCTTTTCTTTCTTTTTTTTTTTTTTTTTTTAACCCGTGTCCCCTGCATCGGCAGGCCGACTTTCAACCACTGTGCCACCAGGGAAGCCCTCTTATCTTTTTCTGATGCTCAAGAAAGAGAAAGTCCTTACGTGCCTTGACATGAATAATAATAATAAAAGGTCACTTAATATCACAGTGGCTCTTTTACACCTTTTTTTAAAAGTCTGGACAAAAGTAATTAACACTTATTAAGCAGTTACTGTAGGCTAGGGATCATCTATATGCTTTAGACGTGTTAATTCATTTAATCCTCACAACAAACCTATAAAGTAAGTAGAATTATTATTTCTATTTTACAGATGAGGAATCTGAAAAATTAAGTAATGTTCCCAAGTTATTCAGCTGGTACCTGGTGAGACTGGGATTTTAATTCAGGGATTCAGGATCCAGTGTCCAATTTTCTATTGCTACATTTGACTGCATCCTACACAGTATTTAAAATGAGCTCTTGAAAACAGCCATGGGTATTTGTTTTCATCTCTATCATGATACAAGGCTTAACTTTCTAAATTGAGCTTACTCTAAACATCAGTTATTAAAAGTTGAACCATCCTAAATTAATTTTTAAGTAATTAAACATATATAATTTTTTTCAATTAAAGAATTTGCCTTGATTAATACAAAGCTTATTAAAATACTTCCAGGTTTTTAAATTTTAATTTTAAAAAGTCTCTCTATATATAAAGCTATGAGGTATCATAAAATATAAATCACTCATTTCTTCTGAATTGTACATATGAAATTTATTCCAACATGTATTGAATGACCTCTATGATCTGACACATAAATAATCATTGTACTTAACCAATTATAAAAATAATATCACCAACCTATGTATATATATTTCATGAATTTTTCCAAAAATAATTAATAATTTAAAAAAATCAAGTTTAAAATTTGTAATGATTTCTTTGAATTACCCAATTCATTCTATAAATTTCCCAGAGGGGAGTGGGTGTGATCCACTCTTATCCCATTCTGAGAAGAGTGGCCATGCCCTAGCCTGGCTAGGACTAGCTCCGTGGATCCAATGCACAGTCTAACAGTCTGTCCTTCCCCACACTAAAGTATCAGATTATTCTAAACAAAACCTTGGCCAACTCAGTAAAAAGCAATTGTTATTATATATGATATTTAAAAATCCAGTCACCCATATCCTCAAAATATATTTATTGTGGACCTACCATACTCAATAGGAATCTTAATGATATAACTACATACATTTTAATTAGCAAATAAGGCATGTGAATATCAAATCACTTTATGTCATACGCTTTTTAACCTAATAATCTCATTTGCTTTTAATAAAATATTTCTAATTCTTACGTATGCCAAGGTATTTAGACCATATCAATGCTTTAAAAACCATGTAGTCAAAATTATAAAAATAGGGCTTCCCTGGTGGTGCAGTGGTTGAGAGTCCGCCTGCCGATCGATGCAGGGGACACGGGTTCGTTCCCCGGTCTGGGAAGATCCCACGTGCCACAGAGCGGCTGGGCCCATGAGCCATGGACGCTGAGCCTGCGCGTCCGGAGCCTGTGCTCCGCAACGGGAGAGGCCACAACAGTGAGAGGCCCACGTACCGCAAAAACAAAACAAAACAAAACAAACAACAACAACAAAAAATTATAAAAATAACCAGGAAACAAAGGGAAGAAAGAAAAGTAAAGAAATTCTCAAGATATGGAGTGTTTTCTCCACATTGGTATTTCCTAGACTCTAGGCCACAAAAAAAGAAAACTTAGTTGATTTACATTGTCAAGAAGCTATTGAAATATTTATTACATATTCAAAATACTTATATGAACAAAGTAACTAAAACATCTAAGTAGCCACATATGAGTATTAATTAACTAAAATAGGAAAGATTTTTTAAAACACTATTCGAAATAATGTAAGCCTATGATTATATGTCTCAATACACATATAAAGAACACTGCATTATTCAGAAGTGCCCCATATTCCTAGAAATACAAAAATAATCCCATTTTCACAATATTCCCTAAAATTGGAGAAGATTCTTGTTGGCCTGACTTTAAAAGAGAGGATGGGAAACAGTAAAGGTCTGGCTGAGTGACTTCTCTAAGGGCTCTGATTCATTGAAATGATTGAACAAATAAGAAACACCTGTCTGCAATGCTCATTTTCCATAGTTCAGGGTTTGTCCTTCCTTTGCTTCCCAGGAAAAGAGAAATCATGTCTTAATGTCTACTAGAAGAATCATTCTCCGTGGGGCTAGTACAAACATGGTTCATATTTTCTGGATGACTCTGGTTTTCCTGTAAAAGAGACTGTGCCTGGCCCATCCCTCCTCTCACGTGTGGCTGAGTTGTTCTTATGAACTGAGAAAGTAGTACAATGACTACATTGCTCTGGTCTTTTCTCCCAAGTAACTCATGATATTGTTTAATAAAGAGCAGCAAAGCTGTAAAATCATTTTGAGACCTGTTAGAACCACAAGTAATGGTTCTTTTTCATGACAATTTTAAAAAACACCCTTTGAAATAAAGACTTTACTGAAATTTTTAGAATGGAAGGGTCCTGGCATTCTATGTCTGGTATGATTATTCCTTTGGTTCAGACTGGGACCTGCCTCTTTATTATAACCTTCCAAAATAAACAATGTAATAAATCTGCATTGTTTCAGGAATAACTGCAGCCTTTGCCAGGAAGAAATCTAAACTATCATATAACTTTCTTTCTATGACTAGTTTTTTTTCTATTTATTTACATTGACTTTGGTTAGAATCTAGTGTAGTGGTGATGTGCACGCTTTAGAGTCAGGCTGCAGGGGTTCAAATCCTGGCTCTCCTGGGGCTGTTAGTTGGGACAAAGTACTCATTCTCTCATGTCTCCATTTCTTCATCCATGAAATAAGGATTACAATAATAGAATCTCCTTCAGATGACTGCCATACTAAGTGAGATAGTAAACATAAAGCTCTATGAATAGCAACTGGCACAAAAAAATAGTCATTTTTTTCTTCTGATTTATTTTTCACAATCTTTTCCCTAACAGATTCTCTTCAGATTAGGTAATCCGTGAGTCACAAAATAGTGGTTAAACATCTGCTGAGGGACAGGTATTGTACGAATTGCAAGAAGAAAAATAATACAGAAGCAATGATTTGGGAAGTTTGCAATTCTCTTGGCTTGATATCACAATGCACATAAAGCCATAAGAAATAATGAATCATGGTAAACCATTACGAGCGAAACTGCATGTTATAGAATATGTGTTGTACAAACTGAGAAAAGGAGACATCAGTAAGGACAGTTTCATGGAGACTGTTGGAACTTGAAATGATCTTAAAGGATGAGTAATATTTAAGTGTGTGAAGGGAAAGAAGAATGCATTCCAGGGGGAAAATGACACAGATGAAGGTCCTGTACGCCCTTGAGAAAGTGAAGACCCTGGCCCACCTGGCTTCATTTTATCTTTATTTTTAGTTTTTTTCAGATCAGTATGAATATTAAGCTCAAATTTAAATTGAACTAGTAAGGCAGAGATGCGCAGATCCATGTCCCACAGAAAACAACACTAGTGGTTGGAATAGCATATCCCGATCTTTTACGTTTCATTCTCTAAATTAGACTAGTTCCTTTCCACTCTCTCCACTCTTATATGACTAAGAAAATGCCTTACCCTGCAGTTGCAACTAACTAATACAGCACTGACTTTGTACAAGTCAGTAGCGTAGGTCATGGCTTTTAATAATCTCCTATGGCACTTTCTGAAGCTTATCACAATGATGCTCATCATTGTTTCCCAAAGCAATAGCTTCCATAGCTCCCGGGAAGTGTTTATAGAGCAACCAGGTAAGAAATGTCTGGTTGCTGCAACAACTGTTAGAATTTTGAAAAGTCCAATAGATTCTCCTATGTATCATTGAAATGCTGTAGTCAGATTAAAGAACTGAAAGAACTTGTTTATACGAAGAGTATTTTCTTTTTTTTGGAAGGATTTTGCCCTTTGAATACTGCATCTCCAAATCTACTTCTTTTGAAATAGAAACAAACTACAATATGAACAGCAGAATGTAAAAACCAGGATTATTATCTTATATAATTACTTATTTGAAGAATTCACATTTAATTTGACTTTATTTAAATGTCTACAGGTGGTCCTTTTTGTTCATGGAGAATTGAGAATAGAGGTAAAGTATGAAAAAGTTTTTTGTAATTAAAGTAACAGTTTAGTTAAAAAATTAAAATTGTACTCAGGAAAAACAAATATTTAATGTTTTAAATTATTTAATAATTTAATTGTGAAAATATAATTAAAATTCTAATTGCTAACCTAATAATATTTAAATACTAGCAAGAATAAGTGTCATTATTGTAACTTATCTCATGCATTCTTCTTATCTTAAATAAATCAACAGGTTTTCATTAAACCTGTCTTTTATGCACAGAATAGTTAGACGTTGTGGAATATATATAGAAAATATAAAATATGATTCAATGCTAATATTAAAAATCATATAGCTCTGTAGCTATTCTAGTTATTTAATGTTTCTTCTTTGCTTGACAGTGTGAGGGAGAGAAAATTAGATATTTAACAGTCTGAGAGATCTTGAGACATAGGAGGCTCCTCAACCTAGGTGTCTATAATTAATACTCAAAGCAAAAATTTCCAACAATGTGCATAATAAAATGGAATCCCTTTTTACATAAGACAAAAGGACAACATGGAGAATATGAGACAGCGGTACAAGGCAAAAGGAGATACAAACGTGAATGGGTGAAATTTGCAAGACCCTGCAGAGAAGAAGAAGACAACTCAAAAAGAAATCCAATTGCCACAGTAAGTCTTATGAGCAGAATTTTCAGATAAATGTACTAGATGTAAATTAAAATAATATGACAATTCCGATTAGCAAAATGCAGACTGAAGAGTCCACAGAACAAATAACCTGGCATCTTCAACAAAACAAAAAACACAGTAATAATAGTAATAACAATTTAAAAGAGAGAAAGATGAAGGAGCTATAGCTTCTAGAGTAATAAAACATAATTAAGAGACATTTCAATCAATTTCAATGGATACACCTTTTGGGATTCAGATTCTAGCAAACAAAGAGAAAAATTATATGGAAAGTGCTTTGTTTGGGGCAGCAAATTATGCTCAGAGAATAAGATTTTTATCAGTAATTTATTTAACACGGGTTCACTGCAGGAGTTATAATAATTTCACAAGCCAATAACATATAAGATAATGTCTCTCAATAAACCAATAAATACCGTACTCCTAACCACAAGTAGATTAATCACACTATTGTTCCAGGCAAGGGAGAGGTTAAAGGAATAGAGTACAAATGTAGTTGAGTTGTACTTTTCTACGAGTTGGTTCTTGGGAGAGCCAGTTTAGTCAACCACAAGCTGATGTCCAGTGCAAAAACACAAGTCCCTTATCACTACAGCACGTTACTAGGGAACAGAGGCGG
Organism: Neophocaena asiaeorientalis asiaeorientalis; assembly: GCF_003031525.2. Classification (NCBI taxonomy): domain Eukaryota; kingdom Metazoa; phylum Chordata; class Mammalia; order Artiodactyla; family Phocoenidae; genus Neophocaena; species Neophocaena asiaeorientalis. The sequence goes on from NW_020174565.1 coordinate 427,098, forward strand.
TGGTACTGGCAAGCAAGATCGTGGTTTTCACCACTGCCAGGCAAAGAGCTGCCTTGCCCAGGCAGGAGCTAATAATGCCCCAAGGTCTTCAAGAGAGCTATTTAGGTCAGCAAAGAGTTGCCTTGCCCAGACTGAACACTCTCAAGAGGTCCTCATAATCTCTTGATATTTAAAGCTTAAATGTCCCCCAGCCATAATTAATGGCTGCTCCACATGTTCGTATCAATAAGCCCCCAACATTGCTCCCCAATAGCTGAGCTACTGAGTGTTTATTGACAGCCACGGATGTCCATGACGACATCCTGACACAGCTTTCTCAACATAAGCAACTTCACTCTTAGAACAAAACAACTGTATTCTTAGATTTTTTTTTAAGTGGATTTGAAATCGTACTGTACCAATACACAGCAATAAGATAATTAAAGATGGTTGAGAGTCAACATTGGATTGGCCATGTATTCAGAATTGTTGAAGCTGGGTGATGAGATATATCAGGTTCATTATACTCTTCTAACTTTATAGTATATTTGAAGTTTTCCCTATTAAAAAGTTTAAAAAATAATAATAAAAGCAATGCATTCTAATATTAACACTTACTATATAATCCCTTTCCCTTTTTTTCTCCAGCTCCTCCTTTTTAAACTAAAATAAATGTCTTTTTTGTTTTTTTGATGTTACCTGCGAAGGAAGGGAGCATCCAGAAGTAGCCTTGTCAATATTAAGTGTCCTTGACTTTCTCTCAACCTTTTAACATCACCATGGTGACCACAATCTGGGCAAATATTCTAAAGCCAGAATGATTAACGACACATTGGTCCATAGTGGTCAACAGAAGCAAAAATTTGAGTTTATTTCACACTCCTACTATCTATCAAGGCAAAAAAAGGAAACAGCACAGTGTCAAGAAAGTGTGAATAAAATGAATAGCTGACTTGAGAGTATGGAGGAGAGGAGGGAAAGGAATAGGCCTGAGTGATGATCACCTTAACATTTTTGGTATTTTGGGCTACAGATTTCTTCAGACTTCCAAGCAGCCCAGAATATTACCTACCACATTTCTGGAATAGGAGTGGATCAGCCCCCTTTGGGAATCTTCATTATTGACAAAAACACTGGAGAAATTAACATAACAGCCATAGTTGATCGTGAGGTAACCCCAAGCTTCCACGTAAGTTTGTGTCCTCGATATCGGCCACCCTTCCCCTGGTGCACAGTGGCTTTAGGAGGTTAATTTAGAAGAGAGATCAGTGCATGAATCCATCCACCAACAAATAACAATATTAGTCCCTCTACAAAGAGCCTCCCCTGGACTTCCCCGGCAGTCCAGCGGTTAAGACTCTGCGCTTCCTCTGCAGGGGGCGCAGGTTCGATCCCTGGTTGGGGAACTAAGATCTTGCATGCCTCACAGCATGGCCAAAAAATTAAAAAATAAAATAAAACAAAGAGCCTCCCCTTATGGTTGTGCCCCTGAAGGAATACCCCAGGAGGGTGCATGAGCGCTCAACTCCAGCACGCTGTTTGCCAAGAGCTTCATGCTGCCAGGAGACACGTACCAGCCTGCAGGAAGGGGCAATTTGCCCAACTGGTATGCCCAGAGTCGGCACTTTTTCCTGCTTTGTCTCCTCTCTGGGGAAATACTTTTCCTCTTTGCACAAAAGCACTGTACATGCCAGGAGAGGCCTTGTCTCTACAAGTTTTAATAATAGGCAAACTAAAGTTTGTAGAATGTTAATTAACATTTCCCCTCCTTTTCTAGATTACCTGTTGTGCTCTCAGTGCCCTGGGACAAGAGGTAGAGAAACCACTTACACTAACAGTCAAAATTTTAGATATAAATGACAATGCTCCAGTGTTCTCACAAAGTATGGTCACGGCTGAAATTGAAGAAAATAGTGCTTCGAGTAAGTCTTAACTACCATTTTTAATTTTTTTTTTTCAAATACAAGTATCACTATAGTACATCATTTTTACAAGCTAATTTATCCTCTTAGTTTCATCAGTAGTTTTGAAGAAAAATTCCTCAAGATAACCTGAGTCTTCCTTTCTAATATTTGTGGTTGAGCTATTTGTCCACTGCCAGTGTACTATATTTCCAAGTTGTGATTGTTATCAAGTCAAAGCTTATCCTAGTCACAAAGCTAAGGAGGTGGCTTTAGGCAACCTGGATGCATCAGTTGGGCTTTTTTAGATTATAAGGGACAGAGATACACTCATTGCTTGGATAATGGGGGGGAAGGGAGAATTATAAGTCCAACCAGCAAGGGAAAAAATAAAGAGAAAATAGTCACAACCAACCAAGGCTTAGTGAGAAGTGGAGGATTTTTACAGAAGGCAGCGCAGCTCACCTGATTGACAGAGACAGTAAGAGATATTGCAAGTGACATGTAATGTTTTTTTAGCACACAGATAGTTTTTTTGGTTTTTTTTTAATTAATTAATTTATTTTTGGCTGTGTTGGGTCTTCGTTTCTGTGCGAGGGTTTTCTCTAGTTGCAGCAAGCAGGGGCCACTCTTCATCGCGGTGCGTGGGCCTCTCACTATCGCAGCCTCTCTAGTTGCGGAGCACAGGCTCCAGACGCGCAGGCTCAGTAGTTGTGGCTCACGGGCCTAATTGCTCCGTGGCATGTGGGATCTTCCTGGACCAGGGGTCGAACCCGTGTCCCCTGCATTGGCAGGCAGATTCTCAACCACTGCGCCACCAGGGAAGCCCCACACAGATAGTTTTAATATATTTTTTTTAATTTTTAAAATAGATTTATTTAATTAATTAATTTATTTAATTTTGGCCGTGCTGGGTCTTTGTTTCTGCACACGGGCTTTCTCTAGTTGCGGAGAGCAGCTTGCAGTGCGTGGGCTTCTCCTTGCGGTGCCTTCTCTCTTGCGGAGCACGGGTTCTAGGCGTGCGGGCTTCAGTAGTTGTGGCTTGTGGGCTCTAAGAGGCAGGCTCAGTAGTTGTGGTGCACGGACTTCGTTGCACCGCGGCAGGTGGGATCTTCCCAGACCAGGGCTCGAACCCATGTCCCCTTCATTGGCAGGCATATTCCCAACCACTGTGCCACCAGGGAAGCCCTCTAGTTTTAAGATCTTAAAAGACAAAGATCAGTTTGAAATTGTGCTGAACATTTCATGTGAACATAATGTCAATCTTTACATATTCTTTAATAAACTTCTTCTGTATTCCTAGACTCACTGGTGATGATCCTAAATGCCACAGATGCAGATGAACCAAACAACTTGAACTCTATAATTGCCTTCAAAATTATCTCTCAGGAACCTGCAGGCACACCCATGTTCCTCATAAGCAGACACACCGGGGAAGTCCACACTTTGAGCAGTTCACTTGATCGAGAGGTAAAGCAAGGCACTGGGGAGCGTTCAATAACTCAGGATTCTGTTGTAAGAATGCTAAGAGAGGTGACTCCTTTCTACCTGAGAATGAAAGGAGGAAGGAACAGAGGTTCCCAGGACTCACGTGGCCCAATCTAGGGAAACTCCTTGCATCCTAGTGTGATTCTGCTGGGGTGGGATGTGTACTTGAGACCTGCACAATCAACTGTACCTAAGGAAACAAGTATCAGCATACCTGTGGGAGTTAAAGCGGGGAGTAAGGGAAGGCATTGCATGCACGACAGAGGCTGAACCGGGGTTAATCCCTCATATGATGGAGGAGAAGGAAATTTCTTAGATGGAGGGAGAAATTTCTCTCTGGAGTAAAGCCTTCTCTGCTGTCATGCTTTTTCTCCTGACTTCTTTCAAATTTACTCCTACTTCCGGAATACTAAAGAATCCCGTTCCTCTCTCTGCTCCATTGTCCTACCACCACATCTCCATCAATGCACGCTACCCCATCAGACTCTGTATAACTTTTATACAAGTGATTTTCCAAACAGACCAGCAGGGAAGCTCTGTAAGTGAGTTTCCCTCCGATAAACATCCCACCATCCTCATTATCCCTTTTTGCTCTAAGTGTACTATCCTGCCCTAAGAAGCTCAGAAAAAACCTGTACTAGCCTCATAAAGACTTCCACCTAACCACCCAGAGCCCCACATACCTCCTCTATGATGGGCAATGAAGTGCGTGTGGTCCTTCTAGAGAATGAACCACGAACTTGAATATTTTCACCTCCTTCCCATAGGAAGCAAGTAGTTGTCATTCATATCTCTGGCACTAGAGATTAATCATTTTTCTTTATTTTTTCTCCAAATTTAGCAAGTTAGCAAGTATCATCTGGTTGTGAGTGGTACAGACAAAGATGGAGAAGGACTTGTAGCACAATGTGAATGTAGCATTAAAGTGAAAGATGTCAACGATAATATTCCAAGCTTCACAGAATCGCAGGTGTGCCTTTCATTCCTTGAAAAATAATTATGTATTTTTTTTATGTTATACCTTGCCATCCTAATCCAGGATTCGCCTGCTTGCTGGCTTTTATTTAAGCTCTCTGCACTTTTCTTTTAAAATAAGCTATCGTAAAATATAAGAATTCAGTAACCAGCAAGGAGGCAATACATAATTAGAGAATTAATGACTAATGCCATTCAGAATGAATATAATTCATTTAGATAAAACCTGCCAGTGAGTCTTAAATTTTGCTTTTTTTAAAAATATTTTTTATTTTTTTAGTATTCAGCAAGTATCGAGGAAAACACTTTAAGTTCTGACTTGCTTCGATTTCAAGTAATAGATTTGGATGAAGAGTTCACAGATAATTGGCTTGCAGAGTATTTCTTTACCTCTGGAAATGATGGGAACTGGTTTGAAATACAAACTGATTCCACAACTAATGAAGGCATCTTGAAGGTTGTTAAGGTAAGGTCTGATTTCCCTTCAGTGGGAAAAATGTTCTGTATTAACCAAAACTAGTACTATATTTTAACCAAAACTGTCATAAATAAACTTTATTCAGTTATGAATAATAATACCACTTCTTTATAGAAAACGTAAAAAACACATAAAAGTAGATAGAATTTTGAAGACACACATAGCCCCATTACCTAAGGAAATTCTCTTAACATGTTGATTTGTTTCCTTCCAAGCTATCACACTTTCTATAGCAACACAAACACACTAATATACATATATTTATCGGTGTGCCTGTTTTATGCGCAAGAAAGTAAAACACACTTCCTGACTTAAACTCCGGAACAGACAAGAATACATGGAATAGCTGCTTGTGAATTTGTCCACTTACTTTAAATGGATTAGGTACGGTCCTCAGAGGGAAAAAAAATGTGACTTTTTCTAGAAAATGGAAATGTAAAAACTAAATCTGAAAAATAAAAAATAAATAATTGAGTAACACTTCCATTTAACAGGCTTGGCTACAATAGACCCTTCATCTGAAATAACATAAGGCTATTTATGCCTGGATATTGTATAGACTAGAAAAATATTACCACTATTTCAGGACATTCCTTGCCATAGAACATTGGACTATATGGGAGCTTCTCTCTTTAATTCTGTGACTCCAGTAGAATGACAGATCCGTAATATGCCTTAACAGGGAGATCCCTGGAATTCTAGATTGTTGGAAGCCACATAAGTGGTTGCTATTACTCTGCTTTTCAGAGTGGGTTACAGCCATCCTCAGTTGCAAGGGTTTTGTTATAAACTCCCAACAATGCCTAGGAATGAGATATTCCCAGTCTTCTGTGTTGGTGTCATCCAGTCTCCCAAACTAGAAACCTGGGCCTTGTCCTTCAGTCGTGGCATTTTCTCACCACCTAGAGCCAGACATCAAATTCTGCCCTAGAAACCGCCCTTAAAGTCTAGCCCTGGTCTTCCTTCTCACAGCCTGTATTCTTCTCAGCCTTGCCCCCTCCCTTCCTGATTGACGTAGCTACCTCCTGTGTATACTTCCCTTCATTCTCCTTCAACCACATTTTTCTTAAAGCCAATTTGGACCAGCTCCTCTCCTCTTTAAAAACTTTACTTGTTCTCCATTGGCTGTGAAAATGGCCCTCAATCAAGATTGTCCATGTGAATGACCTGCAGCTTCTCCCTGCCTGCGGCAAGTTAGGAACTGCTGGTTCAGTTGGTCTGCAGGGAAGGCCAGGCAGCAAGCGGTTCTTAAAGGCTCCTCAGGGGACTCTTAATATGCAGCCGGGGTGATGACCTCCTGCTGGCCTTTGAGATGACCTTCAGCCCCCTCAGAATTGCATCCAAGGCCTCTCAGCAGTCATCTCCCTATCACCTTCTGTAACTGGTATTTGCAAGTGCTTTCACTCTGCCTGAATAACTCCTCTTCAACCTGTATCACTCTGCTCACATGAAAACCTCTCGGACGCCTTTCCTGACTTTCCCAAGTACAAGTCTTCACTCGCTTTCACACATAGACTCTGTAGTCTCTTTTGTCAATTACCCCTTATATTATAATTACCTATTTAAGCATCGTTCTCTTCTTCTCCACTAGGAAACACTTGAGCCCACAACACCAGTCATTGCAAAGTTAAAACTCAAATCTGGTTCTCATACCATAATTATTTTCAGTTATACACAAATGTAACCGAAATGAACATTTCCTTATCCCATCACCCTGAAAAAATTTACTAGTGAATGGAAAAAGCTATCCTGGGATACCTCAGGCCTTGATTTGGGCCACTCAATAACAGAGTCAAACAAATAGGTAACACACAGGACTATCTGAAAATGGTTCTATGAAGAGTCGGTGGGCCACCCACTCATCGTTTTGCAGAGGCCTGTTTGCCAACCAAGTTTATTAGGATACTTTATCTTTGCCAACAGGGAATTTTTAAAGCCAGAAAGGATATTATTGCACAGGAATCCAATAACTATTCTGTGAATGGACGTAGCTGCCATTTACAGGAATGTATTATGGGCCTTAATCAGTTCAGTCCTTACAACAATCTGATGAGGTAAGGGTTTTTTACCAGAAGCAAAAAGTTGAGGATCAGAGATAGTAAAAATTGTGCCCTGAGTCACATAGCTATTAAGTAGCAGAAGCAGGGTTCAAACCATGTTACCATAGAAAATTTGTGATTCTTTCCACTGTACCACACAGCCTGAAGAAACTATAAAGATGTTTTGTTAGTCTAAAAAGAAGTACTCTGCTTTGTAAGTATCCATTACCAAACTGAGGTTTCATGAGTTACAAATTCTAAAGGATTCTCATCACAGCATTGTGAAGATCGTGAAACCGTTTTGCTGTATAGAAATAAAGGATTCATTCATGGCACGTAACATAGAACTCTCTTGTTCTCTTTCCAGATCATATTTTTGTAACGCCTCTTTCCTTTTAATTTTATTTTTACTCTAGTCTCTAGATTATGAAAAACTACAAAGTTTGCAACTTGGTATCGCCGTCAGAAACAAAGCTGAATTTCACAAATCAATTATCTCTAAATATACAGTCCAGTCAACCCCACTCATAATCCAAGTAATAAATATGAAGGAAGGAATTGTATTCCGTCCTCCTTCCAAGACATTTATTGTCCAAAAAGGCATAAGCGGTGAAAACCTGATCAATTATATCGTGGGATCATATCAAGCCATTGATGAAGACACTGGCAAAGCTGCCTTATTTGTCAAGTGAGATTTTATTTTAATATTTTAGTATTCCTTGAATTTTTTTTATTTTATTGAAGTTTAGTTGATTTACAATGTTGTGTTAATTTCTGCTGTACAGTAAAGCAACTCAGTTATACATATATAATCATTTTCATATTCTTTTCCATTATGGTTTATCACAGGATATTGAACATAATTCCCTGTGCTATACAGTAGGACCTTGTTGTTTACCTTGACTAGTTTTAATTTATAAACTATTACAATATAACATCTAAACTATTCTGTGCCAAGGATACAAAGAGATACAAAGCAGCCAACTCAAGGAACCATATAACTCAAGAAGAGGCATGCTATGAGCAAAGGTAGCATAAGCATAAGTTAAAGTGGAAACTAAGAAAAGAATGACTTAGCCTGTCTAGAGAGATCAGGAAAAAGTTTCATGGAGACTTTCAGTTGAGCCTTAAAAAAGAGTTGAATTTCACCAGAAGACCGTGATGCAGTCAGATAGAACAGCACATACAAGACACATATGCCTAAAATAGTAGAGCACCATGCAAAGTAGCTGCTGCAGTATAAAGAACAAGGACACAGGGCCTTCCGTGGTGGTGCAGTGGTTAAGAATCCACCTGCCAATGCAGGGGACATGGGTTCGATCCCTGGTCCGGGAAGATCCCACATGCCACGGAGCAACAAAGCCCATGTGCCACAACTACTGTATTCTGCATGTCCTAGGGCCCATGTGCCACAATTACTGAGCCCACGTGCTGCAACTACTGAAGCCCACGCACCTAGAGCCTGTGCTCCACAAGAGAAGCCACCGCAATGAGAAGCCCGCGCACCGCAACAAAGAGTAGCCCCCGCTCGCCCCAACTAGAGAAAGCCCATGCAGCAACAAAGACACAATGCAGCCAAAAAGAAATTTTGAAATAAAACAATAATAATAATCTTCATTAAAAAAAAGAACAAGGACACAGTTATTTTACTGAGCAGAGCAGAAAATTGAAAAACCAGGCTAACATATACTTAAGGATTATGAAATACTGCTTGTCTGTGCTAATATGTTAAGCTCCTGCTGCTTTTATAAAAGTATATTTCATAGTCTTATACTAAGTATAAATAAATATTAATGAGTCATTTTCATTAAATAGGTAACATTCCATGTTTGGAAAAAAACCTATTGTTGTTTTCTATTACAAAACAGATACACCTTGAGACGTAATAATGATGGTTTGCTAACTATTGATTCAAACACTGCTCAAATCAAATTTGTCAAAAATACTTTTCGGGATGTTGTTGTCATAGTTAACAAGACAATCACAGCTGAGGTTCTGGCCACAAATGGTAAGAAAAAATGTTTCATTTTTAGAGAAATATTTACTCCAACTGGCATTTCTTGAGGAATAGATGATTGTGATTATGAACACATTACCTTTATCATTAGATGAAGTTAATTATCTTAGGGGCCCTGGGTCTCAAGTCTGAGGTGGCTAAATCCAGGAGAAGACTGAGCGTCCCAGCTTCTCACTGGAGTTTGCTGGACCAGTGAATTCTTTGTTGGTCCTATTGTTGGCTGTTGGGGCAGGAATTTCTGGGTTTGAGAAGGTGGATAAAGATTGAGACAGAAAGCTTATCAGGGAAGCTCAGCTCCAATGTGAGGTGCCTTTGTGAGTTACTTACACACAGAGTGAGTTACTTATAGAGACCTCAAGCACTTATATCACTGAACAATAAAAATCTTTTGAAATGTTTTTAAAATAGTATTTACTGACTATGTGTGTTTCCCTAAGTGTAAAATTAATTTATGCTCAAGGCGATCAGCAAACATAAAAATAAAACAAAAGAATTAACACCCCATGGCCGCTGGGCCTGTGCGTCCGGAGCCTGTGCTCCGCAACGGGAGAGGCCACAACAGTGAGAGGTCCGTGTACCGCAAAAAAAAAAAAAAAAAAAAAAAAGAATTAACACCCAAAATCATGTTATCTGGGAAAACAGAAAAAAGCACTAAGGGAAACAACAGAAATAATTCATAATCCCACCACTGAGAGATTTTTATTTTATTGTTTTTGATTGTCAACATTAAAAAATTTTTCTTCAATAAACTTTATATTTTGGGTAATAAAAATAAATCATAGTTTGTTCCAAATACTTTGGCTCAAGCTTTAGAAGCAAAAATCTTTCACACAGTATGGGCTCGTGCAGTAGGATACATTTAAGAAAACTATTATTTTTATGTTGATTTCATTTGTAATCAGTTAATTTATCACCTTATAGGTCTTGGTTCCAAGCATATTAAATTAATAGCCATGCTTCTAATCAAGACATCTGCCAAGTTGATAAATTTAAATTTGCTCTCAACAAGGTGTGGAAATTGGGTGACATCTTTTTACCTGTGGGAATAACGAATACAATTTCTCATGAGTAGATACACTAATCTGGCTGCATGTGAGAGAAATTTTAAAGGTTTATTTATTTAGTTATTTTTTGTACAACTTGTGTACATTTCTCTAACTCTAAAATGTCACTCTTATAGAAAAAACAGGTGAAACTGCTACAGGCACCATATATGTCCAACTACCTGGTTTTAATGAAAACTGTCCAAAAATTGTCCTGGAAAAGAAAACAGCCTGTAGTTCATCACTCTCCGTGGTTGTCAAAGCTATATTACTGGACAACGATAAATATACTGGCTCCTACACATTTTCACAGGACAAGCAAACTACAAAAGTGCCAGAGTGGAAGATCACAAAACTTGATGGTGAGTACTTACTTGTAAAGCTGCTTCCACAAATGAAAGTTGCTGCTTCTTTATATTTCCAGAAGGTTAAGAGAGAGTTCATTTGGGAGCAGTTCCTTTCCAAGAGTAGTTTTTAAAATTCTTTGTAATGAAGATGAGGTCCTAGCCTCATGAATTTCTTCTCTCTTCAGGAAAGAAAAGGGATGATATAATATTAGCACTATTTAATATTTTCTGCTTTTCATGTGGACTCCAATTTTTGGATATCTTTATATTTTTATCTGTACCTCCACGGCACCCCCCAAAAAATAAAAAGATTAGAGTCAGGCACCTATTTTACTGCAGAGCTGTTTAGGCTTCTAAATACAGCCTTCATGTCTGCAGGCTGTCAACAGACATGAAGCGCTGGAGGGGTCAGCCTGCTCAAGGCTGTCACTAGTGGGTCACTAGTCAGGAATCTTGAGAGCATGGTGGACTGAAATTTGTAAACCTATTAGCCAATGGGCAAGAGCTAATCCATCCTTCCTTTTCTCTTAACCTTTATCATGCTAATTTCACATTTCCTCTGTTTTCCAGGAGTCTCACAGAAAAAGCCATTAGACAATAAGAATCTTCTCCCTTTGAGGATTTTATAATGACCAGCAGGCCACTTCAAAGCCTCTGTAAATGAACTCACTTATCTGTAGCTCTTTTCTGAACTAATCTTGCTTCCTTTCATGAATGTGCTTACTCTGTGGTACCCTAGTCATAGGGATCTGACATTGCTAGAGTCACCAAAGGCATCTTGTCCTCCGTGGCCTTCTTTCCTGGGGTCTTGCTGATCCTGGTGTAGGGATCTAGCTCCAAACTGTGCATGTAGCTGAATGGGTTTACCAGACACATGTCCAGTGAAAAGGCTACAAAAGAAACATCATAGAGAGACAGGACCTGGCACTAGACACACCTGTGTGGGTGAGGGTAGGCAAGGCAGCAGTGGTTGGACGAGGTGGATCGGGCACAATGTCAAGGGGCATGATGGGGTCAAGAATGATTCAAGGGATACAACCCTACAGCTTATGAGAGCTGCTGCTGGAGCCCACTTAGGAAGGGATAGCATAGCAATGAAGAATGGAGAATGATCATTGCTCATGAGTCAGAGAAGCAACAGGCCTTCACCGCAGGGAATCCCATACAACTGGCATTAGGCTCATGGGACGAGTACTGACAGGAGCAGCTGAAGTAGCAGCAGCCAAAGCAGAAACTCAGTCTTGATAAGTCAGGCACCAAAGCATGGAGTGAGGCGGAAGGGCTACATTCAGAGGTCTACACCAGGGGTCCAGGGGTTGGTGCAGACGTACAGAAGAGTGGTTAAGTCCCAGAAGAAGGAGGTCTGGGATTTAAATGATGCCCATCTCCCCTCCTCTTTTGGGGGAAAATCAAGATAGGACTGAGGGGCTTCCCTGGTGGCGCAGTGTTTGAGAGTCCACCTGCCAATGCAGGGGACGCGGGTTCGTGCCCTGGTCCGGGAGGATCCCACATGCTGCGGAGCGGCTGGGCCCGTGAGCCATGGCCGCTGAGCCTGCGCATCTGGAGCCTGTGCTCTGCAATGGGAGAGGCCACAACAGTGAGAGGCCTGCGTACCGCAGGAAAAATATAGGACTGAGTTTTCACGGGGGAGAATAATGGGCCCATCTGGGGCAGACAGGAGGACAGGAGGAAGTACAGCCCCATACACCCACTGATCTCCGAAAGCCCTCGTATCTGCTCAAGCCTCACCCTACTATTTGTGACAGTGGTGTCTATGGCAACTCTGGTTCTGTTCACCAAAAAGAAAAAAAAAAACAACATAGTTTTCAGAACAAGGAGCAAGATACGCTTTGTTCTACTGCTGATTCGTTTGGTTGTTTCCCTTCAGACACCTCTGCAACCCTAAAAAGCACGGAGCCGGTATCTCCCGGGGTGTACAGCATCTCCCTGGTCGTCAAGGACAGCGAGGGCATATGGTGTAAGACCCCGGAGAACTTGACTCTGGAAGTCTGTCAGTGTGATGACAATAACATCTGTAGAACTTCGAGCCCGACCAGAGCCCCTGAGCCCCCTATTAAAGAGAAGCCTGGGAGGCTGGGGCCTGCCGCCATCGGCCTACTGTTCCTCGGTCTTCTGCTGCTGCTGTGTGAGTATGCTGCAGCATCATCCTGCTTGCACTGGGTGTCAGCACATGCAGAGGCCTTCCCGCTGCATGGACAATGCATCTCCGCAGTTGTTTTAGAGGCAAAGCTGAGGGGAAATGGTATTTTCAGGAAGCATCGGAAATGGCATTTTCAGGAAAAATCAGAAATGTTTAAAGCTAACACGTCACCTGCCAACAATCTGTATTTATAATACAGAGAAGCAAGTCGTATATGTTAGACATATAGAAAACAACACGAGAGACTCAAGAAGGAAAAAACTGAAGCATGAATAGTCTACACACTGGCCATGATGTTCATGGTCAGAATAATGACTTTATCGATGAGTGTGGCACTTTCTAAAATGTCTTCTTTGTATACAAATCTCATGAAATTCTAAAATAAAATAGAACCCTGACCAAATAAATTTAGGGAAAATATATAAGATATCATAAGCCTTGAGCTTTACGATGCACATAAATATATCATAGACTCTGAGAAGTTATTGCTTAATCTAGAATTTCCTCAGAATAGCTTTCTACCTGAAAATATACTCCTGTAAGGCTCTCATACTTAATATATTAAGTTTATTGAACACATTGAGGGAAATTACATACATGTATTATTTTTCAATAAAACTAAAATTTATTCTTTTAATAGGTAGGTTTCAAAAAGTTACACTTAAAATCGTGTGAATCAATTAGTATTTTGAATGCAACAAGTCTCTATTTAAAAGAACTTCGGGCTTCCCTGGTGGCGCAGTGGTTGAGAGTCCGCCTGCCGATGCAGGGGACGCGGGTTTGTGCCCCGGTCCGGGAAGATCCCGCATGCCGCGGAGCGGCTGGGCCCGTGAGCCATGGCCGCTGAGCCTGCGCGTTCGGAGCCAGTGCTCCGCAGCGGGGAGAGGCCACAAGAGTGAGAGGCCCGCGTACCGCAAAAAAAAAAAAAAAAGAACTTCATGGCAAATTCTTATAGTGTAAATAAAAGAAATCCTTGATAAATTCACAGTCACTTCCCTAATTTATTATAGAATCATAGACACTTAGAGTTAAAATGATTATTCAACCTCTTAATTTAATTTTTTTTAATTTATGAGATATTCTTAAACCACAAAGAACAGAAAATTGCCATGACAAGCACAAATATAACCACAACTCAGACTTAACAGACATTAATATTTGCCATATTTATTCAGACCTCTTTAAAAAAAAGAAATAAATTGCTATCCACACATTTAGTGGCCTCCTACACATGCCATATATTCTCCTTCCTCTTTCCCCTTAAGTGTTTACTATTCTAAAGTTACCATGCATCATTTCATTTAATAGCTGAAACTGACACTCAGAGTTTCAGTTTTCCAATGTCATGACTAGTCAATTTCAAAACCAAAAATTTTTCAAGTACCTATATATGAGTCTTTATATAGATCAATCAAGTTCAATCAAGATCAATCAAGTTCCCAAGAAAGGGAACTTGATTCTGGTTTTCATGTAGTAGTAGATTCATTCATGTCTAACTCTATGGAAAACATATACCATGATAAAGCTGTAATATATATAATAATATAATATAAAATAAAAGTGAACACTAAGGAATATTGCAGAGGTTTCACAGACTCAGGGGAATCATCCATTTGAGCCTTGGAAAATGAGTAGGCTATAGCAAGTACAAAAAGAGGGAAAGGTGTTTCCAAAGGGTAACAGCGTGAGCCAAAGCCAGAAAATGCTTGGCAGGTTTTAGGAAGCACACAGCCTTGGGAGGTTAAAGCAAGGGGAAATTGTGGAGAGTGAAGGAGATGAAACTGGAGAACGCTTTGGGACTAGTTTGAAAGAGCTTACACACACATGGAAAGGAAGGTTGCCGAGAGTATTTGAATAAAAGACTAACATGATCATATTTGCATTTTAGAAAGATAACATTGGCACAGTGTGTACTGTAAATTAAAAAGGAGAGAACAGTTAGGAGATTATTGTAATAGTTCACAAGGGATGATGGAGGCCAGGTTTTGAGCCATGGCATAAGACTGGAAAGGAAAGGACTGATGTGCAAGGCACGATGCGGGTACATGGAGAGGATCTGGAGACAAATAGATAGGAAGAGTGGAACAGAAGTCCACAGGCACCACTGAATTTGGCTGCTACTGAAACCATTAACTGAAATTGAAAATATCAGAGGAAGCACAGATAAGTAGGGTGGCAATGATAAGTCTGATTTTGAAATGTTGAATTTTGAGGTATGCATATATCCTCTAGGCTACTGTACATTTGGGATTGTGGCTCAGGATGGCAGTCAGAGGTCATATACTCCGTTATTCCAACAATCACATTTGCTTCATGTGAAATATCACCATTTGCAAAATGTCGTATCTTGAATTTTGTGCAGGACAGAACTTTCTCTGGATGCATATGTAAAAACCTAATACATATTGCACACACAATGATAAACAAGGTTTCTAAAAGACTACTATGGCCACCTAAAAATACTGACCATACAGATATATATTCATTACTTTTCAAAACTAATTTGTCCATTTATAATATTCGACCCTTCCCACACATTTAACAAAGTCATAGAATTAAGAATGGCAATAAGCAAAGAAAACCTTTAGAAGTATCACTTATATGAACATTATGTTAAATTTTGAGAAAATGTATTATGTCCAACTTATTTTATTTTATATACTTGACCTAATTTTTTTCATTTATGTATATATAAAATATATAAAACTGACCTAATTTGTACAACTGATGTAGCCCATCCAAACAATACTGGCAAGTCCTCATGACACTCAGTACCATCCTTTATCTATATTAACTCATTTAATCCTCACAACAATCTATGAGGTAGATATTATATATTCTCCCATTCTTTGGATCAGTTAATGGAGGCAAGAAAAGATGACATAATTTGTCCAGCTGGTGAATGGTGGAACCAAAACTCAAACCCTAGAAGTCTGACTCCAGAGGCTATATACTCTTAAATCTCTCACTAAGCTGCCAGTAAGTGAACAGAATTCAAACATTAGGATTCAGGTGGCCTCAGCAGGCCAAAGGTGGAGGTGGGGTCACTGACTACCTAGACTGAGAAGTGCCTCCTTTCTCTCTTGGCCCATTAGCCTGAGAATGATGTTAATCTTTATTGCTAAGATGTGACTGATACACACAGAAAGAATGGTAATTACCCAGGCAGGAAGGCCCCTCCGAGCTACGAATTCCTAAGTCACAATTAAGAGTGCAATGATATTAGATCATCACTCTAGTTGCTGAGGGAGTTTGCAAGTTAATGGCTATTCTCTAAGAGATCACTGGAGACCAGATTACCAAATCACTATAATGCCCACCTAAAATCTTGACTCTTCAGGTGTGTATTCACTTGACACCATATACATAGCCTCAACATGTACAAATAAGTGCAATAATAAAAAAATATATATTACGGAAAATGATTGAGGAACTGAATGGCCACCTTTATCATTCATCGAACAGTGCCTATTTTAAGAAAACAATATACGTGTCTCAAGAATAATCTGATCTGTCGCCTTCAGTTTCATAATCAGGTGAAATTTTAGTATGCTTAATTTACTAAATTTTATTTTGTAGAAACGAATTTTGCTTTCTATTAGATTATCCATAAGCGTTAAAAAATATTGTATTTTCTTTGTAATGTTTCTGGCAATTGCCATGTCAAATTGTTTCCAAGTGATTCAAATGTTCTGATATTTTGTTTTCCTATATACTAGTGGCCCCCCTTCTGCTGCTGACCTGTTACTTTGGGACCGGTCCTATCGGGGGAGTGACGGCTGGATTCATGCCAGTGCCTGATGGTTCAGAAGGAACAATTCGTCCGTGGGGAATCGAAGGAGCCCAACCTGAAGACAAAGTGAGGATACACTTTGTAAAACATTTATTTCAATCATACAGAACAAAATTCGATTTATATTCATATAGATAAAGAGGTAATGGGGTATAAAAATGATACTCCTGACCCTCAAGGACCCATGAGAGTCAGTACTAAAATGAATGGAGCCTTTTAGGATCTTAGCTCTTCAGATGTCAAATCATAAAAATGGTTACTCCTGGAAGAATTTGGAATTCTTGTAATGTCTCCATTTGCATATCTTACTTATATTGGTGAAATCTGGGTAATTTTTAAATGTATTTATTTTTTGCATGTGGTTTGTAGGAAATCGCAAATATCTATGTGCCACCTATAACTGCCAATGGAGTTGATTTCATGGAAAATTCTGGTAAGTGAACATAAAATTTAATTTTGAAAGCAATAATGGGTTAAATAAGGAATATTGAACGATAAGAAATGTTCTAAGTTCTTTTCTTAATAATTTGCATATTTGTGCACATACTGAGAGATGTTACCCCTGAAATAGGGTTTCAATGAAATGGTTTACTGTTAGTATATCAGTCAATTCTGTGACCTAGCTCTGGCTTCAATAAGTTCATTTGTCCACTGATGTCACCATTTTTTACTAGCTGAAGATTTGTTATACTTTTCCAAAGTTTAATAAACTGAAGTAGAACTCTCAGGGGGTCAATTATTAATTTTTTAATAAGCAAAGATTTCACACATATAGAAAAGTAAAGGAAAATATAACAAACACTACGTACTCACCACCCAACTTTGCCTATCAACATTAGTAATATTTGCAGTTAAAGTCTCATGTGTGCACATCCTAGGTCTTGTTGCCCTTCTTCCTTCCCCAGAGCTAACAGGATCCTGATTTGAGTTCAATTACCAATTCTTATATTTAATCATAATGGGACAAGGATCGCTTATTTGTCATATAGGTGAAATTATTTATTTCTTTGGTTTACCAAATGACTATTTTATTCATCTTATCTCAACGCTACAACTAAGGTGTAAACTAGAACCGTAAGACCTAATGCCTAATATTCAATTTTTTCTTAATTCCATGCTTAGCAATAGATTGTTTTTAAATGTCCAGCCTGAAAAGTCCGCATAAGATCTCCCCAAAAAAGGTAACTGTCTTTATCAGCTACCTTAATCCTTAATCCTTACCTGCTTCTCCCATTATAATTACATAGCAAAAACTATATTCAGAATTCTCTAGAAAAAATAGCTTTCCATGAAAATGCAATGTAAAAGTAACAGGCAAAATAGTCACAGCTTATTAAATTTTCATTAAGCACCAAGACACCAAATTAGCATCTGCTAATTTGCATGATTACATTATGTATGTTTCCTCTTTGGTTTCCATATTGAGCCAATATGACAGCTTAATTATAATTTCTTTTTTCCTGAAAACAAACAAGCATTACATTAGAAGCTTTCCATTGCTGTGTGCTGAATATTCTGTTTTTACTTTTCCATTTCTGGCCGTTGTCACTGAAAATCTATTTCCTTTGTATATTTTTTCAATTAGCATGTTTTCAGAGCTATTTCATCTGCTAATATCCTCTGTTACATCCTCACCTCCTCTGTTACTCTCACATAACAGACTGCGGGATGTTCTTATAACCTCGAGTCATAAAATTGTATTTTCTCCCACATACTTGCTTTACTTGGCAACTGCTCACGGATATCAAAGACCAGGAAAAACAAAACAAAACAAAACAAATCACAGCATGAGATGTTATCGAATTTTCTCCTGTTTTTAGAAGTTTTTACAAATACATACACTGGAGGGATGGTGATGGAAGGAGCTTTGGGAATGGAAGTGACCACCAGGCTTGGAGCAGCTGCAGGATCTGGAGCCGCTGCAGAATTCGGAGCAGCCGCTGGACTTAGCAACTGTTCCGCAGGACAGTCCGGAACAATGAGAACAAGGCATTCCATGGAAGGAACCAACATGGACTATGGTGAAGGGGCAATAAACATGAACTTCCTAGACTCCTACTTTTCTCAGGTAATTTGGTGGAAAACTTTGTGGCTTTGTTACCTTGTTTACATTAGAGATCTTTCTACTTGACTCTACTTCAGTTTTACAGTTCGTTTGTTTGCAGCTTGGTGAAATACAAGCAAAAAACGTAGAGGCTCCTTGTAAAATAATACAGATAACCTAAGATGGCTGCCAAAATCCGGCTACTGGTCAAAAGGGAGGAGGGGCCGGTAGACATAAGATGAGAGAATATGGCACCTCATTCCTCCAACTGGAATAACAACAGAAAGCAAAACCTTTTGCATTTCAGATCAGCAGCATCCTCTTTAGGAATACAAAGCAGCTTATTTTCTATTTCCAATACCATGAAGTATGTCAGAATACATCTGCAAACATTTTTCTGAGAGGGTTAGAGTATTCTTCACATTGTCAAGGAGTCCATGTCCAAAAATGTTGAAGAACCATTGAATTAATGACCCAAACATAAAAGGGGGAACGAGGGCTGTGGTCCAAGATTAGGTGAAGTGTCAGGAAGCATAGAATCAAAATGGGACAAGGGTGCAAGAACAGAGAGGACTTTGGGAGGCAGGTTGCTTGCCTCTTGGTTGGTACATCTTTAGAACGGATTTCACCTACAGTTTCGGTATCAGAAATGGCAAGCGCTGGCATCTAGCCTGGTAGAGCAGATGAAGGCTGACACTGTGTGTGAGGAGAGACTGGCAGGAAGGGTTTGTTTAGGATGAGGATTCTTGGAATATTCCGAGGTGTGGCATAGGCCCTATTTACGGGTCAGACTCTCACAAGATTGCTGATACAGAGGGTGCCCTTCTATGGATTACCTAAATCACGCATTCTTGATCAAACCTTGAGTTCTAAGAATGGTATAATATTACATTCTTCCACTGAGTGTCTCTTACGATTCATTTTTTTCCACTTTTCTCCACCTTTAGAAAGCATTTGCCTGTGCCGAGGAAGACGATGGCCAGGAAGCAAACGATTGCTTGCTGATCTATGATAACGAAGGAACAGGTGCCCCTGGTTCTCCCATCGGCTCCCTGGGTTGTTGCAGTTTTATTGCTGATGAGTTTGATGACAGCTGCTTGGACTCACTCAGTTCCAAATTTAAAAAACTTGCAGAGATAAGCCTTGGGATGGATGATGAAGCCAAAAACTCTCAGCCACCCACCAAAGAGAGTGGTTCTGGGATTGAATCCTGTGGCCAATCCGTACAAGTCCAGCAGTCAGAATCTGTTAGGTACCAGATTTTGCCAGGCAGCCAGGGAGCATCTGCTTTGTCTGCTTCTGGCTCTGTCCTCCAGCCAGCCGTTTCCATCCCTGACCCTTTGCAGCATGGTAGCTATTTGGTAATAGAGACTAGCTCAGCTGCTGGTTCCTACGTGCAGCCTTCCACTGCAGTCTTTGATCCACTTCTCACATAAAATGTAATAGTGACGGAAAGAGTGATTTGTCCCATTTCCAGTGTTCCTGGCAACCTACATGGTCTGGCAGAGCTACAAGGGTCAGGTCGTAAAATCTGTACAGAAGATCCTTGTTCCCTTCTGATGTGACCAGAATGAACTGGAATTATATACTGGCCAAATATGGATATTTGAACCAAATTATTCAAAATAGCATAGCAAATCTCACAGTATTGGTCTGATTTGGCACTTATTTGCTACTCTTATAAACTGATCATGATTACAGTCTAAATTGTCTAGTTTATATCCCCAAATGGGATGTGTTGTCACTCTTACTTTCAAATACTATTCAAGTCCTAGTAAATCTTAATGTTTTACCAAAAAAATCTTGAGATCATATTCAGTGGGACATTTTCCTAATAATTTTTAAACTTCAAATGCCATGTGTTTTAGTGGATTAAGTGCTTGGAGTCAAGAGCCCCAGTTGTTGAATCTTTCACCTTTTCTTATATCATTAATAATGATATGGTCATAAGGTCTTTGCTAAAGCATTTTGAGCTGCTTGGAAAAAAGGAAGTAGTTGCAGTTGAATTTTTGCTATCTTCTTGGTGCTGGGAAACCCTGTGTACATCTTTTGCTCAAGCTAATGGTATTGGTTTATGCATTAAACTCGCTGCATCTATATTCCTTATATTCTCACAATAAGACAATTTTGAAATAGAAGTATCATAGAAAACTTAGGAAAGTTTAGTATGGTATAAATATTTTGTGTTTTATTAAATCACCTTGAAAGGATCTACCTAAAGAAAATATTTTACATTAAGCTCTTCCCTACACACTTCTCAGTAACAGTAATCCTGTGTTAATAGTCTTTGAAAATTACTCTTTATTTTTTAAATGTCAGTAGGTAGCTGTAACTTACATATCACTTATAGTGATGTTTATCTTGTTAACTGTGTCTACAGACTTCATGGGAATACAAAACATGGCTTTTCTCATAAGCAAAAGAGGCCTCTGACTAGAATGACACATAGTGAAATTTGTGAATGTGTATTATACACAGTGTTTCTGGTCAAAAAGCGATACAGAAAGGAATTATCAGTAACTCTATTTTATTAAGTATCACTCCTTTTAAATTAAGCTGCTACCACAATTTAACTCTTGAGCGTAACAATGTTAGGTAAGCGACAGCTTAGAATATGTCATTTCAGGGGTATTACCCTGATGGCAATGCAGTTCTTCAAATCATTTCTGATCATTCAAGGTCTTCAGCCTTTAGCCCATAGAGAGCACCCTAACCTCTTATCAACTTTTTTGTCCTTAACTGAGTCTATACAAGGTCATCGTCTGGCTCTACGCTCTGTTATCTCTAATTGTATATAAAATAATCCTTCCTGGCTTTTGCCATATTCAAAACCTATATTTGTTTTTTAGATGGAATGCAAAGTAATAAAGTGTGTTGTTTTTTTTTTTTAACCCAGAAGTGTACAGTCCTGAGGGTTCCTGGGGGGGGAAGAAACCCCCTAAACGTCCTTACATCTAGCATTCTTCCCTCTTCCTGGTGCCATGACCACCAGGAAGGCATGTGTTAAGACAGCCCGAGAAGCACAGACAATCTGTTCTTCCAAGACTAGGCAGCTGTGGCAACAAGGCTTGCAGGGTGCCCATCTTGAAGTGAGGGGAGCTAGACCCTTTGGAGCAGCCTGCCAGGTCCTGAGGAAGTCACCTTGCTGTTACCACTGGGGCCTCTTCTCAATAGAGGGGTCTTGCTCTGAGATCTAGAACACAGAGTTGACTTGTGACTCTTGTTTATGCATGAGAATTAAATTAATAATCAGAATAACCCTTGTTCCAAGTTCAAATGTGTTTTCAGGATCCTCAAAGTATTTTAACATTGCCTCTTAAAATCCAACTTATGAAATGAGAATTTTGCTTCGTTGTCAAACTGCAGAGGAAACTATGACATAGTAGTAAAGACTAATAAGGGAAAAATTGAAATTAAAGGAGTTTTAAAATAAAAATAGATCAATCTTGTCTAGGAGGACCTAAAATTGATTTGCCATGTAAATGAAATTCAAAGCAAAAATGTATCTGTATTTTTTCACTAAAAATAAAAATTGTTTTCAACAGAAAAACTTTTTAAAAACTGTCTTTTGACTTAATGTATTATAATTTTTAAACAGTATATACTAAAACTTTAACGGTCAAACATTGTTATAATAAAACTGTTTTGCAACAAATTTATGAGTACTTCCTTAACCATTTAGCAAAAGCTGAACTACTCTCTCAGTTAATAACTGTTAAGAAATATGATGTAAAAAAGAGATTGCACATGCATTTTTATCAGTATTCTACATTGTTTTTCTAGCTGATACTTTTTCTGCATCCTCCCAGGCAGGAAGGAAGTACTGGGGGACTCAGGATCTCTTCTTCGGGTAGAAATGGTGCTGGATAAGGTGCTGGACGAGGTCAGGGCAAACTTATTAACTGGATGATTTAACTCATTTATTATTTGTTTGGTAATTTGGAATGGTCTCTCAGGCAAAAAAAATTGACATTCTATGAAGACTCAGAGAGAAGTTGAAGTAAAGAGAAAGTAAGGTTTCCGGCCTAACATGGTGACAAAAATGTACCATGACCTTGGTGACAGCCATCAGCCCCTGCGGTGAGTTTGTCTCCCAGTAAATGCCTGTTATTTTTATGTCTTCCTTTAAAGGGATGCCACAAAACAACTCCCTTCAGAACTCAGATCTTGCTTTGGTTGACCCTCCTCATTCTTAAATGCAGACAATTCAACCTGGACCTGGGGTACGGGGAGCAGAAACTGGATTAGAGTGAATGCTGAGTGAAGAAAAGTGGATCGCTTAACTCAGGCTTCCAAATCAATCTCAGGAAAATGAAAGCTACGCAGGTAAATTCCAAAAAAATCACCAGTTCCTCTTCTTCACAGAAAGTTGAACGAATAAAACCAGCAAGATCAGTTTCTCCTATCTTAATTTTCAGAAATCAAGTAAGAGTGTAAAGGAGTACATTCAACTGACTAGCTTCACTGCAACTAGCAAATAAGAAACAACTAGCAATTAAGTAAAAATTACGGATCTTTCCTTCTTGTTATTAGCAATCCAGCATTTTCTCAACTCCTTTACTGAGTCTACAAAGAGTAATTCTGAATCCGTGATCACATGATTTAAGACTTGCTCAACAGCACAGTCTGAGATCATTTTTATGTAAGGGGGATAACTGATGAGAAAAGAAGACAATTATTTAAATTCCAGGTGCCAGAAACAACACGCTTTCCACAAAGAACACTGAGCTTTCTTCTGCTTTGCCTGATCCAGACTGCACTACAATTCCCTCCATGACAAGACATAGGCCATTCCAGGTTGGTGTCTTTGCTTTCTTTTTCTTTTATACATGGACTTTTTTTTTTTTTTACAAATGCAAAAAAAAAAATCTAAGCACAATGCAGGTGTAGTTAAAACTCAAGATAGTGATGGTCTAAAAGTGCAAAGGATGCAGTTACCAGAGCAGGAAGAAGCGTGACATTGGTGAGGGCTACCAGATGGCCAAGAAAGTTATATTCTAATTTATTTTTTACAGTAGCCCTGAGATTACAGTCATAAAAACAGAGACAAAGAGAAGCAAAGTAACTTCCTCAAAGTCATACAAGTGACACAAATCTAATTGTATTATTATAATTTATAAAATATTTCAATATATTTATTATAATAAATATATAATTATTATTATTTATAATATACTAAAATATTTATAATAATAAATATATAATATTTATTATATTATAATAATATTATTATATTACTGAATTATATTATTCAGCAATAATAATACTTATTACTCTCTCAGAATAATCTGTTTATTTTCAGCTCTGACTTGAGTAGAACATGAAAAATTGGAAAGAAAACAATGAAAATTATACAATAAAAAGATTATAAATCTAGATATAATTCTAAAGATTAAAGAAGCAGTACAATGTAGGCATATATATGTATACATATATACAATTGAAAGGTAGAGATAGAAAGATAAAAAGGTAGGGATAGATGAAAGAATGTAAATACATGATTTGTTGCTGTTTTGAAAAATACTTGGGTTTATTTTTCAGGTCACAGTGAGCAGTTCTCCTCCACATTTAATAACAGAAACAAGCTACCTGGAAGTCACGGAATCTCTTTTCCGGTAAACTCCTGAGACTTACTTTGACAGCACACTGTTTAGAAGAGGTTATGTGACGTACGTCTAGATATAAAAAATAACTTTATATTTAAAATTTTTTATTTGATATTTATATATATTGCAAAATGATCACTACAATAAGTCTATTTAACATCTGTCACCACACATAGCTACAAAAAAATGTCTTTTCTTCCGATGAGGACATTTAAGATTTTAGCAACTTTCAAATATGCAGTTCAATATTATTAACTATAGTGATCCTGCTGTATATTACATCCCCAGGACTTATGTATTTTATAGCTGGAAGTTTGTACCTTTTGATCCCCTTCACCCATTTTGCCCATCTCCCAACCCTTTACCTCTGGCAACCACCAGTCTGTTCTCTGTATCTATGAACTGGGTTTTTGTCTTGTTTTTTTAAAATAATAACTTTAAACGGTTCCTTATGTTTTCTGTGAGCTGAATTTTTATTAAATTAGCAACAGTAAATTTTGTATGAAAACAGAACATCAAATTATGATAAAAGCCAAACATTGATATTGAAAGAATATGTCCTCATTTCCTCAGAAGGCAGAGAAAGTATTTATATTCTTTCATAATCAAGAAAAGATTGCAAAGAAGTTTCTTAATTATAAAGCAATACAGAATCAGGTAATCTTGGATTTATTTAAATGACATAATGGTATGGTTTCTACTCCTGCAAGGAGGCCTTGTTACTAAGCCAAAAATGAGTATTTAAACACACAATGTGAGATTAACTTAGTCATGGCGTCCATGTCCTACTGACTAGTATTGATAATAAGATTGTATGGTCCTAACTAGGAGGAGAAACACACACACACACACACACACACACACACACGCACACATATGCACACATATGCATACATATTTGCCTCCAGTAACTATGTAGCTTGGTATAGCTGAAGCAGTGTCTTGCCATCATCCAACCCATGGACCAGACACTAATTCTCAGAAACAAAGTTTCTATATATATATATATATATATATATACAATACAAGGAGTCTACTCTCTAGATGTATGATTAAAAAGAAAAGAATCACCTAAATTTTCCACCTAAATTTCTTTAGGTAAGACACAATGAAGAGGCCTTGCCTGACCAAACTTTTAATTATTCTCATCCAGGGCTGACACCCACAACTTTTGATTAGTAAAAACATGTGAAATAAGAAATGGAGCTATTAGTCAAAGGTACAAAGTTTCGGTTGTAACTGATGAATAAGTCCTAGAGACTAATGTATAGCATACAGCCTATACTTAAAAATACTGTATTGTATACTTAAAATTTTGCTAAGAGGTAAGTCTTATGTCAAGTGTTCTCGTCACACACAAAATAACAGTAACAAACAGAAGGGCAGGAGGAAACTTTTAAAGGTGATAAATAGGTTTATGGTATAGATTGTGGTAATGGTTTCATAGGTTTATACTTATCTCCAAACTCAGCAAGTTGCATACATTAATTATGTACAACTTTTTGTATGTCAAAAAAAATTTTAATGTATAATAAACCCTTAGTCTAATAAATTTTGACAATATTTTTCTTCATCTTCCCTTTTCCTCTCAACTGTTATAAACTGCTATGGATTCTTCCTCAGAAGATATTTTATGGCTGCTAATGTTTGAAATCTAAGTTGATTTTCTAACTAGCCACTCTTTCTATACACATTTTCTTGGACCCTGGAACTGTCCTCTTTGTGCTGGTCTTTGAATATTCTTTTGAATTGCAAACCACAACAAAGGCATATGCTGTCAGGATGATCCAAGACCTTCTCTATGCAACACTCTCCCAGGGCCTCCAGAACAAGCCAATGCATGCTATTGCCACCTTTGCCAACTCTAGCTAGGGAAGGATGTCTCCACTGAAAGAACAAATCAGGAGGTGTTATTGAATATTTTGATAGGAAACTGTGAGCTGTCAGGCAAAGAAAACCTGCTAGTTTGCATAAAATGAAAACTTACTACTGGAGGACCTAAAAGAAAATTTTTAAATTTCATTCCATCTGTTAGTCAATCAAAAATAACTGTATATTGGGCTTCCCTGGTGGCGCAGTGATTGAGAGTCCGCCTGCCGATGCAGGGGATACGGGTTCGTGCCCCAGTCCAGGAGGATCCCACATGCCGCGGAGCGGCTGGGCCCGTGAGCTGTGGCCGCTGAGCCTGCACGTCCGGAGCCTGTGCTCCACAACGGGAAAGGCCACAACAGTGAGAGGCCCGCGTACCGCAAAAAACAAAACAAAACAAAACAATAAATAACTGTATATTATATTTTAATGACTAACGAAAGATAAACTTGAAATTTTTGCTTTGTTTTGTTTTTCAATTGCGTGTTTTAAGTAAATGGTTAAGAGTTCAGGCTTTGGAGACAAAGTACTTGAGTTCAAATCCCAGCTTCACCATTTACTAGCTGTGTGTCTTTGGCAAGTTACTTACCTCTTTGCACCTCTCTGGACTATTATTATAGAGATAATAACATTCCCTACCTCATGAGGTTTCTGTAAAGAAGTTACAAGAATGCACTTGGGACACAGCACTCATAAAGATTTGAAATAAAAATAATTATTACTATTTTTTCAATCTTTAAAATGAACTCAAAAAGTTGAGTGGTGACATACAAAACTACTGAAACCATACAAACTCAAAACATCTATATTATCCGATCCTAAGTCCTGTTTTACAGATGCTCAAACAGGCTGAAAAGTAATTTGTCCAGGGCTTCCCTGGTGGTGCAGTGGTTAGGAATCCGCCTGTCAATGCAGGGGACACAGGTTCGAGCCCTGGTCCGGGAAGATCCCACATGCCGCGGAGCAACTAAGCCCGTGCGCCACAACTACTGAGCCTGCGCTCTAGAGCCTGTGAGCCACAACTACTGAAGCCTGCGCGCCCTAGGGCCTGTGCTCCGCAACAGAGAAGCCACTGCAATGAGAAGTCCGTACACCACAACGAAGAGTAGCCCGCACTCACCGCAACTAGAGAAAGCCCGCGTGCAGCAACAAAGACCCAATGCAGCCAAAAATAAATGAATAAATAAATAAATTTTAAAAAGAAAAGTAACTTGTCCATCAAAGGTAGAGTTAGGAATTAACTAGGTCAATTCTATTCTTGTGATTCCAAACTGCCACTGTAATATTTCTTTTTCACTAATCTTTTGCCTAACCACAGAACTTGTCCTGTCTACTCTACTCTGCACTGGAAATTCCTCTGAATACACAAGCAAATAGAGATGAATTCATTCAAATCAAATTGTGACTTGTAGCCAAACAAGTAATGAGAATTTGACCAGGTGACTGCAATATTTCAGTTGAGCTCCCTTGGAAAAGGACAGAATGGGAGGCTTTTTTACCCTAAGAGTTCTAACTATGTCATTTCCACCAAGTAAAATAGGGCAGCGAGGTGGCTTTGGGCAAAAAAAAGTAGTTACTTCCAAATTAGCATAAAAGGAATGATGCTACTGACCCAACCTCCAGTAGGATACGCATGTTAGGGAATGCTGCTAGAACATTAATTACTGTACAAAGAAAATGACCACAATTTACATCCAGTTTCTATAGGATTTATGGTGCCAAGTGAAAAGAAGTTTTATTTACAAAAGCTAGTTGACCCAACATAAAATAGAAGGAAGTTAAATTGTCTTTACTTTTGCATATTTTATTACCTTATTTCTAGAATAGGATATGCTTAATGTTTTCATAATCACTACTTCCTACTTCCTTTAAAAATCTGACCATAACTAGTTGATAAGTTTTTTAATTGTTTGATAAATTAATTCACAGCAAAGTATAAATCACAGAAAATGACTTATTCTCCTCCTTGGAGTATATACCTTTAATACTTAAATATCTGCAGACTCAAAAAACAAAGTGAAATTTCATTATCATTAGGTCATAGGTCAGGAGGTGGAGTGTTTAGTGCACAGACACTTTCCTGTCAAATCACATATGTGGCACCTATCTGTCCATATAGGACCACGGATCACACCTGAGATTCAGGTTTCACATTCTGACCAACTGACCTAATGCATCTAGTCTCTAAGAAATAAAAGTAAATAAAATGTTCCATAAAAATTCCATCATCTTTTTATTCCTGAAGCCTAGAATAAAAATTGTCCTCTGATTTAAACAAAATTTTTGGTTTTAGATGGCTTATTCATACTTCTAAAGTGAAAATCCGAGCTATAAAGAACAATAAACCATACTCTACGGACTTGAGATTCCTATTATTGAAAATTCCAAGGTCCAAACAATGGAAACTCACAATGGCACTTTTATGAACCATAAAACAATTCTTCCATATGACCCTTCACATGGATTTTTCTTTGTTCAACAAGTTTTCCCTGTAATACTGCTCTGCTTAACCTGTTGAGTTGTCATAAATTTACTGATTACTTCAGATGAATGTTCTAATCCTAAAGTTAAGCAAGAAGTACAAGGATACACTCTCTTCTTCTTTCATACCCACAGGAGAGTTAGTCACAAGAAGTCTTTGTTGGCTGACTTACCGTTTTTGCAGCTGATTCTGCGTGAAATGGGTGTGACTCTCTCCAAAGGTATGAATCACTCAGACATTGTTTCAGTAGAAGTTAAGAGAGGTCCACCTAAAAAAATGTTATAGCAAATTAGCAGACAATTCCTTTGTAAAATAAGAGGTCTGCTTTCAAGGCATATAGTAATGTTCATAATAAACACTATGATTTAAAAAAAATCTTTAACCACAAATGTCCTCAGACCAGCTGGTAAGGGTTACTGTGATCGTTAAAACTAAAGTTATCAGGAGCAATTTTTTCCCACTGCCTTTTTTGTATCACAGTTTTGCTTAACTCGTTTGATAATGTTTGAACATATTTCTGTCTAATAAAATCTCTAAATGGGAACTAGACGAGGTGATGAAACTCAAACTAGGTCCACCGCAAAAAAAAAAAAAAATCCTGAAATGCTCACATACCTGGGACTTTTTTTTTTTTTTTTTTGCGGTATGTGGGCCTCTCACTGCTGTGGCCTCTCCCGCTGCGGAGCACAGCCACTCCGCGGCATGTGGGATCCTCCCGGACCGGGGCACGAACCCGTGTCCCCTGCATCGGCAGGCGGACTCTCAACCACTGCTCCACCAGGGAAACCCTACCAGGGACATTTTCATTTTCTTTCTTATGATATCTGAAAGAGTGCTTCAACTCTCCTATTTCCTGGGTGTGTACAGATGTAACTGAGTTAATTAAATTATTATTTATCATAGTAAAAGATTTTCAATTGCTTATACTATAAAAGTAAAGTTACACAGAAGTAATTTGCATTTGTCATATCAAATTTGGGATTCAAGAATAACAATATCATAACTTTTGCTCAGCAGGGTAGTAGTTCCCAATATTTCTTCTGTGTAGTACGTGTGACAAACGACATTCACAAGCTCACACCCTCCCATGGACAAGCTCACCCTCAGGCTCCATTTGCTTCCCCTGCTGGAATCAACCCTTTCTCCACCCAAGGGGGATGTCAAAAATGCAAGTAAGTAACATCATTAAGGAATAACTTTAAATGTGCTCTAATGATTTTAACAAGTAAATCAATCACAAATTTCAGAACTTGATAATTAATAAGCTGCTGCATCGACTTGCATGGTACAAAAGTTTTTTAAAAACCACCAACAACGTTAGTTCTGAAAGTAACTTAAAATCAGTTAATTTCTTTGAATCCTTGCTTTTTCTTTAACATGGAAATTGTTATTTATTTTTGAAATTTTGCTTCTCTCTACTACAGTATTTATAATCATCAGTCAGATCATTTTGAAAAGGTCTTTAAAGCCAGTATTTTACTTCCACCTTTGCTCTCCAAAGCCATTGCATCGCTTCTATTTCACTTTTTCCTGATATGCAAGAATGTCACTTGTCTACGTGCAAATGAATGAAGTAACTTCCGAGAAACCAGTATTCTTTTCTGTCTTCTGAGGGGTTTTTTGGTGGATCTCCCTAGGCTCATTAGTCACATTTGGGTCAGCATGATGGTTTCTGTCTGACACTCTCAGTAAACACTCTTGGGCTGCCCGTAAGCCCTACAAGTCCTGTCACACAGTCCAGGGCTGCTATTAGCAACCAAACTCTCCTCCTCTCTTCCCCAGCCCCTGCTACTTCCCTTATCTTTCCAAGAATTCCTATAAACAAACCCTAGGGTGAAACCAAAGCTAGAGATTTATTCTGAAATTTTTTTCAGAAAACTGTAGGTGGAGAGATAAAGTCAACATTGTAATGAATGCTAACTTTGTTCACCTCCAGAGGGAAAAGGGATTTTCCATATTGTTTATGGTTTCTGGTTTCGCACTTTGTTCCCGCGGTAAGGAAGGGCGTCTTGAAAAAGAGAAAGAACACAGAAATGTTCTCCACTGGCCTCTAAACGCCTCAAACTTTGTACTGTTCGGGAAGCCTTAGCAGGCCCATCTGTGATAAAATTGTGAGGTAGGGGGATTTTGTCCACAGTGAAGCAGGCCTCCCAGCACACCCACACCTCAGTTTGGTGACATTTACTCATGTCCTTCCAGGAATATAATGCTCTCTTCTCTTTTCCCCTTTACCCTCATTTTACACACACACACACACACACACACACACACACACACACACACACACACCTATCCTCCAAAATAACCTTGAAAATATTGGGTTGGCCAAAAGGTTTGCTCGGTTTTTTCCCTAAGATGGCTCTAGTAGCACTCGGTTGTCTTTAACTTCATTGAAACAATTTTGTTAGACTGTGTGTGACAGCTGTCATATGAGCGTGCATTTAAAAAAACACTTGTGCTCGCTTTGACAGCATATATACTAAAATTGTAACAATACAGAGAAGATTAGCATGGCCCCTGCGCAAGGATGACCGCAAATTCATGAAGCGTTCCATATTTTTTGATTCACTTTGTTATATGGCAGAAACTAACACACCATTGTAAAGCAATTATACTCCAATAAAGACGTTAAAAAAATTTAAAAAGGGGCTTCCCTGGTGGCGCAGTGGTTGAGAGTCCTCCTGCTGATGCAGGGGACACAGGTTCGTGCCCCAGTCCGGGAGGATCCCACGTGCCGCAGAGCGGCTGGGCCCGTGAGCCATGGCCGCTGAGCCTGCGCGTCCAGAGCCTGTGCTCCGCAACAGGAGAGGCCACAACAGTGAGAGGCCCGCATACAGCAAAATAAATAAACAATTAATTGATTTAAAAATTAAAAAAAATAATAATAAAAAATTTAAAAAGACTTATCAAAATTGGTGAATTTTTGTGTAGCCATTTCATTATTGAAGGTGGAAGAAAAAAGCAACATTTTTGGCATATTATGCTTTATTATTTCAAGAAAGATAAAAACGCAATCAAAACGAAAAGAAGATTTGTGCAGTATATGGAGAAGGTGCTGTGACTGATCGAATGTGTCAAAAGTGGTTTGCGAAGTTTTGAGCTGGAGATTTCTCACTGGATGATGCTCTACCGTTGGGTAGACCAGTTGAAGTTGATAGTGATCAAATCAAGATATTAATTGAGAAAATCAACGTTATACCATGTGGGAGATAGCCGACATACTCAAAATATCCGAATCAAGCACTGAAAATCATTTGCACCAGCTTGGTTATGTTCATCGCTTTGATGTTTGGGTTCCATATAAGTTAAGCGAAAAAACCTTCTTGACCATACTTCCACATGCGATTCTCTACTTAAACTTGATGAAGACGTTCCATTTTTAAAACAATCTGTGACGGGCAATGAAAAGTGGATACTGTACAATAACGTGGAACAGAAGAGATCGTGGGGCAAGTGAAATAAACCACCACTAACCACACCAAAGGCCGGTCTTCATCCAAAGAAGGTGACGTTGTGTGTACGGTGGGATTGGAAAGGAGTCCTCTATTATGAGCTCCTTCCAGAAAAGCAAACGATTAGTTCCAACAAGTACTGCTCCCACTTACACCAATTGAAAGCAGCACTCAATGAAAAGCGTCTAGAATTAGTCAACAGAAAATGCATAATCTTCCATCAGAATAACTCAAGACCGCATGCTTCTTTGATGACCAGGCAAAAACTGTTACAGCTTGGCTGGGAAGTTCTGATTCATCCGCCATATTCACCAGACATTGCACCTTCGGATTTCCATTTATTTCAGTCTTTACAAAATTCTCTTAATGGAAAAAATTTCAATTCCCTAGAAGACTGTAAAAGGCACCTGGAACAGTTCTTTGCTCAAAAAGAAAGTTTTGGGAAGATGGAATTATGAAGTTGCCTGAAAAATGGCAGAAGGATGAATACCTTGTTCAATAAAGTTCTTGGTGAAAATGAAAAACGTGTTTTCTTTTTACTAAAAAACCAAAGGCACTTTTTGGCCAACCCAATATATTCACTATTCTTTCATTCACATGTTCCACTAGTATATAATGAAGACCTACAATGGATCAGGCACCGTTTAGGTGCTGAATACATAGCAATTGATAGAGAAAAACACCAGCCCTCATGAAGTTTACATTCTAATGAATGGTGACAGATAATAAATAAGTAAATGCACAGTCTTTTAAATTGTGATGTGCCAAGAAGAAAAATGAAGTAGGAGAGGGCGATGGGGAGCCCTGGGGGTGGGAACAATTATAATTTTTATATGGGTGGTCAGAGAAGATCTCACTGATAAGGTAATATTTGAGGGGAAAAAAGTGAAGAGTGAGGAAACCTGGTACATGTCTGGAGCAGAACCTTCTCAGGAAAAGGAACAGAGAGTACAAGGACTCTGAGGTGGAGCATGCTTGGTGTATCTGTGGTGTCATGTTATGATGTAAATAACCGATAAGAGATTAGCATGCCACCCTCCCAGGAATATGCATGTATCAGCCAAGGGAACCTTCAGCTAAAGAATTTCAGACCTTAGTCAGTAGGAGGGAGAGGCATTCTGATGGGCCATGAAGACCTTGCTGAGGTTTTCTAGACAATCGTTGCTTTGTACACACCTCAATTCAGCATTATTATAGCCTCATCACCTTGTAAAACTAGTGTATGATTTATTTCGAAAAAAAATCTCTGACGATGTTGGTTCAGCACTCTACTTAGACCCAAGGATAGACAATTCTGTTTTCTTTGCTGAGCCAAATCTCATTTTGCAACTGTAGCGTCTTCCTCTAATTCTCTGGTCTGTGAACACTGCTGACAATTTCATTAAGTCATTTTGGTTCGAGACTTTGCATCTGAGGAGTCGGTCCTCATCTACAGACTCACAGGGAGGAGCCTCTGGGAAGCAGCTCAGCTAGAGCCTGTGACTCACTGCATGTGGCTCTCTATCAGGCAGGGTGTTGGCGGTGACTGTTCACCAAAGATAAGCTGGCTTCTTTGTGCTAGACCACGGGGCTGGCAGTCTACTGGGCTTGATTATTACTCTGTAAGTTCTAGCTCAGAAAGGTAGCAAAGCTTTTCCCACCCTGTTGTTAGAGGCCCCACCCCCCAAATCAGCCAGTGCTGTTCTCTTACTGCCTAAGGCCGAGGCAGCTCTTGGCCCAGCTAACTGGAGAATCCATGAAGATTTCAACATCCTGACACCTAGTGTCTGTGATGTCCCTCTTGCCTTGGCCTCTATGGAAAAAGACCATGATTCCTTCTCCAGGAAAAAGGGGAAGGATGATCCTCTCCCATTTCTCCACTCCTAGTGTGATACACTCTCTTCTCAACCTGACCCTGAACTCCTCCTGCTTTGCCTTGTTCATGTCCTTCCTGCCACATTCAACTCCCGAGATACTATATCCCAGACACTTTGACCTCTTAATTATCAGCCAGGCTACTGTGAAACTCTGACTCACACCCACAGTCTGCTACCCCTCTCCAGCTCTTGGGCTGCAGTATCGTTGGGGGAAACAGACAAACACCCACCAACACACGTGCATGTGTGTATGTGCACATGTATGCGTGTGCATTCCCCCCCACACACACACACACAATCTCGGACCAACATTTTCTGACCAGATCCACTATTAATCCATCCAGAGTGGATATTTCAAACACCTTCCCCCTATAACTCTCCTTTTCCACTTGTAATTAGTTCCTTCCGTGTGGGCTTGGTTCAACAAACCTTTTTTTTTTTCCCTTAAGGTAAAGTAGCTTTATCTTTTCTTAAAATTTAATTATTTTTTATACAGCAGGTTCTTATTAGATATCTATTTTACACATATTAGTGTATATATGTCAATCCCAATCTCCCGATTCATCACCCCACCACCCCACTTCACCCCACTTTCCCCTCTTGGTGTCCGTACGTTTGTGCTCTACATGTGTCTAACAAATCTTTATTGATCATCTAATATGTGCTGGACACAAGGGGCTGGGCCCACTATGAATATGATATGGCCTTTGCTCTTAAAGAAGTAACAATCTTGAGAAAGGAAAACAATCGAAGTAGCAGACAGGAATGAACTAACCATAAACCACAGTGTGACTGCTGCTATGTAGGTTGTGTGAGTCACTTTGAACACAGCCACAGAGAATGAAAGGAAAGTTAAGTACAATAATTGGAGAGAATGCAAAAAGGAGAATTGAGGATGACTCTCAGGTTCCTGGCTTGGGTGGCCAAGTTGACAAGGCATATGAGGAAGTAGCAAGCTTGAGCTGGAGAGGTACAGAGGGATAGGGAAATCTTTTTGTCAGTATGCTGAATTTGATATCCCTACAAACTTATTATGGTAGTTTGATGTCCCTATGAAATGTCCAAATGGTAATGTCCCATGTTAGAAGCTCAGAAGAGAAAGCTGTGATGGATCTGCACAATGGGAGTGGCTACAGAGTCGTGCTAGGTACCAAGTAAGAAGAAAAGATAGAAAGGACTCAAAAGGCATAAACACTTAACAGGTTGGCAGAGAATAAGAAATGTATTGCGAAAGAATAGTCGAAAAGAAAGAAAATTAGGCGACTTTCTGCCTCCTAAATCTACCTGCAAATATGTTCTCATTTCAAACTACTTGCTGGACTTTTCTCATTGGATATTGCTCTAATATCTCAAATTCAATTTTCACACACACAAAAAAGTCTTTACTTCTGACTTTCCTGTTTGTGTCAACGTTATGAAAAAAAAAAATGCTTTTTTCTTAGATAAATCTGAAACCCCTGACTCTTCACCAACAGCCTTTATGCTTTGAGTTACTCTGTCCTGACAGGTTCAATGTCTCCTTCACAGCTTATTCATCCTTTAAGAATCAGCTCACCACACCACTCCACCCCAACCTCACGGTCCAAAGCATGAGCTAGGTACTCTCTTCCCTACGTTTGCTTTATACCGTGCAATAGTTCTACCACTGCACTTATAACAGTCTATATGTTAGGTATAGCTATACTATTTCATAAGCATCTATTTTTGTTTCTTGGATTACTTATCTTTGTATTGACAATAAAATGCAAATTAAATGTTTGGTGAACAGAGACAAACTAAATGTTGAATAAATGAACAAATGAGTGGAACTAAACCAGAAAACAAACTCCTCCTCTTTTCGCCCTTCTCCCTTGACCTAGATATGTGTCATAGTTTTTCCTGTATCCACATACCCTTTATTTTTTTCGTTTTTTAAATTGAGATATAGTTTATGTACAATATTATACAAGTTACAGGTGTGCCATATAGTGATTCACAATTTTAAAGGCTATGCTCTATTTATAGTTATTATAAAATATTGGCTATATTCCCTGTTTCACATACCCTTTATTAATCAACATTCTATGAGAAAGCTTCTTGACTGTCATAACCAGTTTTTGTTGGTCTCTATGAAAACTTTTATTTAACATTTTTGTTTTAGATAATACTAAGAGATGATTCTAATAAGCTAATCACCTGTGTGTACATGTGAAACAAAGTATGCTGGGAAACATAACCCAGATAGATATTTTGAATATATCTAGATGTTAAAGCTAATTATTTGCACAAAGTACGTTTTTTTAACTGATGCATTATAAGTACGTGTCTTAAAAGTACATTTACCATAATGTTCAACAATTTAGTGGGAAAAACCTGCAAGCTAAACCTTTCACATCTTGTTAACACTTCAATTTACTTTAAAGCAATCAGCACTTCATTGGGAATGGCATTTGTTCTTGTGCAAAGAGATTTATGAAATAGATTGACTCTCATGCCAGCAGAAAAAAGTCAGGAGCTAGAGAACTAGCTCTGTATGATGTGACTTCCAACAAGTCCCTTCAACTCACTGAGTCATAAGTTTCAGAAGGAACTAATTCAAGAATGACATACTATGGCATTGGATTGTACACGTATTGACATCTTCTCTCAAAGCCTTACAATAAATGTCTTGTAGAGGAATACTTTCCTGAAATTGCCTTTGACAGCCTCCAGGGGAGAGTAAATAATCCAACAGAAATAAAATTTGCATTAGCTTTTCTCATTCTGGAAGCTACAATTATCTTCATTACTAAACAGAGATCAAACTCTAGATAATGAGGCATAAATACTTGCCTATAGGAGTCAGTTGCAAGAGCACTAATTTTAGGTAGGATTTATGTATAGTTTCCAGGGATGATTTGTGAGTGTTTTGGTAAAGCCTGTCTTGTTTAATTAGTAGCTTTCCCAGCAGTGATGGGGAATGAGAATTATCACCAACGGTGCTACCAACCACACCTAACTCAAGAGAAAGGAGTGGAAACTAGAAGACATTCTTCCCTCCTGGCTCAGCTACGTAACCAACGTTTATTGAGAGTCCATCATGGTACTCAGCACTGTTCTAGTCACTGGAAACAGTGGGAAACTAAGCAGACACTCCTCCTAGATACTTTGTCCTCAGTTTAGCCACTGATACTTAAGTAACACTATGAGAAAAGTCACTCTGCATTTACTCCCTAAACAGAGGAAAATGTGGTTCTCAGCTCAAAGAGGGAGTGGTCCCTGGCAGCTTAGGAAGAAAGGGACTAAGGCAGAGATGGCCATTGTACTGGATCTGGAAAAGTGGCAAGATTAGAACTGGGGAAAGAAGGGTAGGAGATACTGGGGGAGGGAGAGGAAGGCACTTTTAACTACAAAAGGAACTCTGCTATTTTGGCCAACTCTGATGCCAAATGTCTCGTTCTAGTAGCAAATCAACCGTTTATAACTTTTATAGGCTCTTCCAATACTTCATTGTCAATAATTAGCCTTTCTTAGAAGTTTCCTAATCTGTTGCTGATTCTAGAGTTTGTTTTTTTCGAGAAGAATCCAACTTAATATTTACACTTGCAAAAATAATAACACCACCACCATTTGTTGAACCCGGATGTGCTAGACACTACAGAACGCATCATACAGATTTTCTGATTTAATCTTCACAACAGTCCTATTTGTTGGATGCCATTAATCCCATTTGACAGATCTGGAAACTGAGGCACAGAGAGGTTGTCCAGGTCACACAGCTAAGTAACCATTGCAGAGAGGATTCTGACCTCTAGTGACACTTTGTGTAAGAGATTCTATAAATCATATCGAAGCGTATATGTTTCCCTGAACCCCTCTAGAGTTTTCTGCCAGTCGAAGCTAGTTAACAAGGGGCCGAAGAACTGTCCATTTGGATCATGTGTGATTCTTCTAATAACGGCTTCCCCTGAGCCAGACAAGGGGCATACCTGTGGGAAGCACTGAAGGGGCCAGGGGAAGAGGTGAGAAGCCTTCGCGGAGATAACCACCCGAAATCCTGCTCCAGAACCTTCGCTCCCGGAGAGCGGGCCACACGCACCCGGCCGCGGTTGAGGACGCGGGGTCCGGGCGTCACTCGTCTTTCTCCTCCGCGCCACCTGGGCCTCGCGCACAGTTACAAAGCACTGGACCTTCCGGCGGCATCGGGCGGCCGGGCCGGCTCACTGGCCGCCGCGGGCCTCGGCTGCAGAGCCGGGCCACACTCCGGCAAGAGCGGGGCGGAGAGGGGAGGACGACGGGGCGGGGCCTGCCACTCCAAGTCCCCATGCCGGGGACGTCACGGCTCCAGGTGCGTGTGCGGCGCGGGGCGGGAGTCCACCGTGCGCCTCCCTCCTCCACGCAGGTCCCACCTCAGCGCGAGCAGCTCGGCCGGCCTCCGGGCTCCATTTTCTCGCGGAGGCCACACCTGGAACCGCGCCTTTGGGCAGGGCC
>NW_020174565.1:465108-555822 GCF_003031525.2 Neophocaena asiaeorientalis asiaeorientalis
GCCCGCTGCGGGAGCCCGGCCCGCGCCCCGCCCTGCCCGCTTCCGCCGGGCAAGGATCGGCCCGCCCGGCGCTCCCTCTTTGTGCCCCGAGGTGGGAAAGGGCCGAGCAGGCGGCGACGAGCGCGGACCCTGCGGCTCCGCTGGGAAGGAGCGGGCGTGGGAAGCTGGCTGAAGTTCCGTTTTTCTTACCGCCACGCGCAAGCCCTGGCGCGTTTCTGTATCTGCGATCCGCGGGTGTAGTGAGCCCTGGAGCGGGGACCTTTCCTGGAGGTTCGAGAGCTTTGTCCGGAGTCTCCTCAGACGGCAACATGGAGGCGGTGGGAGCAGCGGCCGCGCCTCCTTCCCGGGGCTCCCGCCACCCGGGCGCGGCAGTGACCTGGGGAAACACCTGTATTCCTAGACTGCAGGAAAGGGCCTCAAATAGTTTCTTTAATGTATTTTACAAAGTGTAATTTTTTGGTTAAAGCCACGTTACTTTTGAAATCACCCACATATAGTCTGAACTTAAAGTTCCCAAAGTTGGTGTTTTAAAACAGTCGCCTAGTATTAAAGGTAATGAACATATGTAATAGTTTCAAGATTTTTTTCATTTTAAAAGATTACACAAAATCGATATGCAGCGCCACAGTCAAACGGGATTTTCAGAGGTTCTTAAAGGAACTGGCAGTGTTCCATCTCTCGATCTGCATTTCTTATGCCTGGCTTCTACATTCAGATGGGTTTTTAAATATGTTTGTTTTGTTTGTTAAAGGAATTGTACATAATTAAGAAATGTATCTGCTTTATAAGGGTTTGCTAGATGGGTTTTGATAAAATGACAGTTATCCTGTTCATATAGGCGTGCATTCACCTTCCAGAGACTTAACACATGTATGTTCACAGAGATTAGATACAAAATCATACTGCTTTCTTATATAATGGTGAAAATAAAAACTACAAGTACATTCTCTGTATTGAAAGCGCTAACTTCCGAAAGATTGCCTTCTCTCTATCCCAGAATTACAATGAAAGAGGGAAAATATTTTTTTTTCCTATATCTCACACAGGAAGAAACATGACTAATGAAATCTAGGGATTTCAGTGAACTCTCACTTGCGTGCTATTTAGGACCTGCGGACCTTTGGCACACCAGTTAATTTTCATGCTTTTTATCCATTTCATTTTGCCTAAGTCATTGAGGTAATTTTCAATTCAAGTTTATTTTGTTAATAAAACTTTTCAAAGATAATTTGTGGTTTCCTTTTTGGCCTCCAGAGTAGCAAAGCAACTAGTTCCCTCATCATGGTACTTCCAGACTAAGGAGATTACAAAACTAGCATAGCACCTAGCTTAGTTTGAGGGTTAAATATAAAATCCTAGAAAAGAAATTGCCTTTGTTCTCAAGTGATATAACAAGCAGGCCAATTCAAGTACATTTACAGAGAAATCAGTATATAATTTTGGCATAATTTTTACTTTATCAATTCAGTATTTTTACTTTATCGAGCAGCGACTGGCTGCTCCTTTGAAAAGTGATTCTAACTAACTGAATAAGCAAAATTCTTGGACACTTCTTTGTATTTTCTGCAATACTTGCACGATATATATTTGAGTATGTTTATTTTTGGTCAAAGAACAGTGGGCATTTTGCGCACTGATGTGTTTGAAGTTGGAAGTATAGATTTTAGTGAAGAATATTAGAAAGCAGCTATGCTGACAGAAGTACTTCTCCAGGACACAGCTCTTTTATAGAAGGTAATAGAAATTGTAGTGCGTACGGGTCAGAGTTCAGTTGTAGATCACAGGATTCACTCTAGCTAGTTAAAGCAGGAAGATATTTATTTCAGGGCATTGTGTTGATTGCATCCGTGTGGCAAGGACTGAGGAAACACTCCATTTTGAGCTGTCAGTGACTTCAGAGCCATCCATCCAGCAGAGCCTAAGTCCTTAGGGAGCTGCTGCCTCTCCTGTGATCAGGAACCAACACTGCCACCCGGCAGTGTGGAAACGGCCATGATCAGGGTGCTACTTTTGCTGCCAGCTCCGGAACCATGCCACATTTGCTAGGATGCATACCAACGAAATGTACCAGGACTCTGCATCTTGGTACCCATGAATCTAGTACGGAATCTACTAGATGAACACTAGAACCCAGAGTAAGATAGCTGCAAAAACCCAGCTCCATCCACATCTATGCTTGCCAGCAAGAACAGCAGACACGTAGCTTCTGCTTCACTTCCTTCTTTCACATCTCATGTAGATGCTGGTTGTTGAACCTAAATCACATTCAGAACGTTAGCTGCTGGGAGTCTGATATGTGGTCTCTAGGTTTCCTCTGAAGTTCAGGGAGATAAACCAGAAGCGAGATGTTGAGTGGCACCCACATAGCTATCACACAGATAGAGCCAACTTTATCAAAATGGGAAATAGAGGTAATATTGTAAATAAAGTCAGAGAACCTTTCCTCACCAAGAGTTCTTTACCTGGGATTTACCGACTCCCAAATGATCCATAGATAGAATTCAGAAGGTCCTTAGACATGGCTGGGAATAAATTACATACCTGTTCTCACTAATGTTTAACTGAAATTTAACATTTCTTTAAATTATGTGTAGGAAAGACACTGCAATAGCATAGCAGTACTTGTGACTTTAGACAATAGAATTCACAGATATTTTCACATAATACTATAGGTTTCTTAAAATACTATTTTTCTCATCATTAATGGACTTTCTGCTACATTTTATTACTTAATGTGTTGATAATGAAGTACATGACATGACTGCATCACAAATTGGTGTGTTTTAAAAAATTCTGATAACTATTTCAATATAATTGAGTTCATTCATAATTCGATGTTTTTTATTTTATAAATTTAAAAACATTATTCTGAGAAGAGGTCCACAGGCTTCAACACTCTGCTAAAGAGGGCACTTGAAGAGATTTTCTGGTGGTTGCCTCAGTTTTGCCTTTGACTAATTAAGCTTGTCCTTCCAAATCAAACTACATTTAAAGATTAAGTGGGAGCAAATTATACTGTGAACGGTTGTGTCTACTCATATGTTAGTTTGTTAGGGCTGCTATAACGAAGTACCAAAACCTGGCTGGCTTAAAACAAATTTATTTTCTCACAGTTCTAGATGCCAGAAGTCTGAAATTAAGGTGTGGGCTGAAACCTACAGGTTTCCTTCCTTGCCTCTTCCTGGGGTTGGGTGGTTGACCTCCAATCTCTAGGATTCCTTGCCTTGTCGGTACACACTCCAGTCCTCTGTCTTCACGTGGCATTCTTCCTGTCTCTTCATATCGACTTCCCTCTGTGCATGTCTGAGTCTGTGTCCAGATTTCCCTTTTTCATAAAAACACTGGTCCTGTTGGATCAGGGCTCACACTAATGACATCAAACTTGGTTAAATCTGCAAAGACCCTGTTTCCAAGTAAGGTCACATTCGGAGGTACTGGGGGTTAGGACTTCAATATATCTTCTTTTGAGAGACACAATTCAACCCATAACAAGTAGGTTCAACTATCTATAAATTATCAACAACTTTGGAGTTATGCTTAAGGTTCTAATATGCAAGTGGATAACAGATTTTAGAATAAACTCAAGTATAAGTGAGATGGTAAATATTGAAACTTATAAGAATAATCAGTTATATTCAGGGATTTTAGAAATGTATGATTTCACATTTGTTTTTGTTTCTAAAAAATTACTAGGTAATGGGGAAATGGCAACTCTTAACAGAAGTTTCTTTAATTATAAACTTAGCGGAAAGTACTTTACAAAAAGACATGAGCATTAATTTCATTTACATTCTCCCTGATCATTAGAAATACCTGATGAGCTAAATTAAAATCTCCAAGGTTAAAGTCCAGAAATGTATATCGATAGAAACTTCCCAGTTAATCTAATAATTAGATAGGTGTGAGAGAATTACCAATCTAAATTTTGCAAAATAGTTTATTCATGAATGAAGCATACAAATATTTATATGGAAAAGAAATTACACACTGAATAGGGGTTCATATTTTTAAAACCGCCAAATTGCAGTAAAAGTCAGAAAGCTTAATTGAAATTATAAATGAGCTTTAGATCAATTTTAGCATTTCTCAATCACAGCTTTTTTTCTGTCTTTCATTGTGCCACAGATTTTAATAGCTGATAACACTTTTCAAGCATACAGTCCACATATGATGAAAGATTGTTTTCTCAGTTAAGTTTATCTTAAAGTTTCAGATGTATACCACATATGACATTGCACTCTTTTTGTTTACTTCTAATTATTTTAAAATTTACTGAGATTTTTATCATATGCAAAGCTTGATGATTAGGGTGAAGGAAGCTGGAACACCAGGATTTGTACCATAGTCTAATGGTAAGATGAATGATGCCCACAAGAAAATAAACTAGGTAGGAACTAACCCCATATGACCACTATTTAGTGATTCCCTGCTCAATTCTAAACCGTGTGCTAGACATTGGGAGACCAGTAAAAAGTCAGATGGGTTCTGCCCTCATGGTGCTTACAGTCTAGTAAACAATTAAATGGCTAAATTCCAAATGGGTGATGGTAAGAAGAGTAATGATAAAAGAACATACAGTGCCATGGAGCCTACAGAAGGAGCTCCAGCACTGAGCATCCCAGCTAAGACCTGAGAATAATTATAAATTAATGAGATGATATGAAGAGAAAGAGGGGGAAGAATGTTCCAGGTAGAGAGAAGAGCATATGCAAAGGCCTGAAGACAAGGATGCATGGTTCCTTGAAAAAACAGAAAGAGTCCATGTAGCTGGAACACAGTATGCAGAGCAGAACGACATGCTGAAAGATGTCTGCAGCCTTCTTGATACCAAGGGAAGCCACAGAAGGCTTAATTGACAAGTGAGTGCTTTTAGGGAGGTGTTCAAATCATAAAGAAAATGAAAAGATGAATGTTAGTTGAGTTGGTCAGGAAGGGGTGGAGAAAGAAGAGATGGTAGTCGACTGGGTACAATTTTGCCTCATTATTAAAAAAAAAAAAAAACAACTTCCAGAATTTGGGATGCTGTGATCAAAGACGGCAGAAAAGCCCAGACAGTCCTGTGGAGGGAGGGTGCAGCCTGGCAGGAGGGTTGGTTTGGGAACAAGGGTTCTCAAGAAAATGTCAGGGCTGGGGGTGGGGGTGGGGGTAAGGATGAAAATGTCGGGGCTGGGGGTGGGGGTGGGGGTGAGGATGTGAAAGGGGCGTTTTGATTGTCACAAGGTGCAGGATGCTACTGGCATTTAGTACTCCAAATGCAGCGTGGCTAAACCTCCAGCAACGAACAGAACCTTCAAGAAAAAATTGGCCACTCAGGAAGACTTTTCCTATCAGAAATGCCAATAGCTCCCCCGCAGAGAAATGGCAATAGGCAAATAGTGAGAGATTCTAATCAGGGATTCATCTTACTTACCTCTATCTTTTTAAAATGCAAATATCCTCTCAGTTGCTTAAGCCTTGATACATTCATTTATTCAGCAAGTATTATTGAGCACCTACTCTGTGCCAAACACTTTTCTAGGTCTAACCTCAAAATCGCACCTTCATGGGAATTCCTTTCATCAGCCTAGCAGGTGCTGCCTGGCTGAGGGAATGAGAAGGCAGATTTGGGCGGAGACGAGAAGAAAGAGGTCCCATTTCCCCTATTCTAAAATACCTCCATCCCACTACTCTTTCAAGTTCCCTACGATACAAACTAAAAATACACAAATAAGTGGCCCATAAACTCCCTCATGTTGGAGATCCACTCTCCTTACACCCCAAAAATGCTAACTGGGAAATGGGGCAGGGCGCCTAGCCCAATCGTCATTCTTTTTCTAACACTGTGGATCGGCTCTTCTTTCAAGTATCTCCTTCCTTTGCTTCCATAGTACTCTGCTGGGGGTCCTTTCACCTCCGGGAGGCTGCGGTGGTTTTCCCATCCGGCACCGGAGGATATGCTGTACTCAGATCACCAGGAGGCCCAGGAGGTACATGGGGGAGGCGGAGCGTGGCCGGTAACAGCGGTGGCTGAGGGGCGCGCCCCTGGGACCGCGCGGTAAGCCCTGCCCCTTGAGCCGCAGCGCCCTACTCTCGAGCCTGCTGCCTCCTCCCTACGCAGAG
Source organism: Neophocaena asiaeorientalis asiaeorientalis (assembly GCF_003031525.2). Classification (NCBI taxonomy): domain Eukaryota; kingdom Metazoa; phylum Chordata; class Mammalia; order Artiodactyla; family Phocoenidae; genus Neophocaena; species Neophocaena asiaeorientalis. The sequence continues at coordinate 471,208 of NW_020174565.1, forward strand.
CGTTTCCTCAGGATTCTATCTTAGCATTTCTACAGTTCGTGCTCTGAGAATGCATCCTTCTTACTACTCAATCTCTGATCCCTTCCCCTATCCTCCACACGCAGGGCACTGCCAAGCGCTAACGTCGTCCCCGTAAAGACTGTTGCTTCCACCCACCCATCCCGGTGCCATTACCCTATTACGGGCCCTCATCACATCTGCTCTGGCTTATTTAACCTTCAAACTGTCTCCTGCCTCTCGCCGTGGAGCACTGCCAAAACAATCTCTCCGAAGCTCTGGGGGCATAGTATCCCTCATCAGAAGCTGATCCTTATAGGATCAGTGAAGATCCTTAGCACAACTTTTTGTCCTTATTTTCTACTCACTACCGACACACGGTCTAGGTGTCAAATTGCACGCCTTCCTGTTCTTTGCCCTCCCTCTGCAAGTTCTGGCCGGTGCGGTCTTTAAAGCAGATCATTTCCTTCCGCCTCCCATCTGCTCCCACACCTAAACCTCTCCGGATTTCTCTAGAAGGAGGTCATTTCTGCCTTTTCTGAGCTCCCCAGAACTGCTTTTGCAACTGCCGTGCACACAATGAATTTCTTCTACCTCTGTTATAGTAATTTATGTACACTTTATCTCTCCTGCTAAACTTCTTTAGAACAGGATCTATGTACCATTTATCTATACTAGCTCAATGCCTTGGACACAGAAGAATCCTTTAAAAACCTAAACGCTAATGTATCTTTCTATGTGTGGAAAAAGGTGGAATAATAATCTGGATTTCATTTGTTTAGAAGAAACGTTTAACGCTCAGATAGTGTGGTTGGTAAGTTTTTGTTTGACCTTTAACACATTCTGCAATTACTAGATGTGCTCTCGCTATATGCCAAACAGCCTTCTAGGTGCTTGTGAGCTGTCCCACTATCATGAAGCCTACAGTGGGGGAGAGGAGAATGTAGAGAAACTAATTTGACATTTTTTGAGTACCCACTGTGTGCGAGTAACTGGATTTACTGAATGTTATTAATGGATGAATCTGAGTAGAACCCAAGTCCCCCGACACCAAATGCCTCTCTGTCAATCCAAAGGCATCACTGTGACCTCCTTTACAAGCAGTTTTCTATAGTTAGTCATACGTAAGGCCTGAACTTCTGGAACTAGATAATTGGTTCAGTTTCATTACAAGATAGAATCATCCTAGAAAGGAAAAAAAAAAGAAATGTAAATTGAAATTTGCCTAATTGCACAGTCATGCAGAAGTATTCCACACAACCTTCTAAAACCATTGATTTCTCACTGTTCAGTTTTGCCAGTCCACTTATTTGAAGCCAATTGAAAATGCCTGTTTTCCACTTTGGACCTTGGAGTCAATTGTTGGTCAGTTTCTGGTAGTTCCTGCAGTTTGACTTACTGACAGGACAGTGCCATCTAGTGATGAAAAAGGACAATTTGAAGTTCTTGGTCTTAAGCTTCTTGGGGGGGCGGGGGAAGAAATCTGGTTTTCTTCATTCTATTTTTTAGTGTAATTTTCAGAAATATATTGCAGCAAAAGGGTGGAAACAGCCCATCATTTTTGTTTAAGAAATTATGTATTATGTAGATGTATCTGAAAAGATGTATTTTACAGATTTGCTTGTATTTTGCCTGATTCCAAAAGCATTTGTAGCAATTATAGAAAACACCAATAAAATGGTAAAGTATTTCAAAAATGATAAATGCTCAGGATCAGTAAATCTTCAGCTAGAAGAAGAGGTATGAACACTGTTTAAAGCAATTTTATTGTAGTTGATTACTACTTGTAAAGTGGAAAATCTTCTTGCGATGGTAATCACTCAGTTGCTGAATTTCCTTATTTGGAATGTATCGTTTCACACATCTCCGTAATTAAGGGCTAATTCTCCAGTCTATGAGTTATGCAGGCTCTCCTTCCCTTTCCTTTGCTACTCTGTGATTTTACACAATTGTTTTCAAAAGTGGGGTCTCAGGACCAGCAGCATCAGCATTACCCGGAAGCTTGTTAGAAATACAGATTTTTATACCCCACCCCAGCCCTACTGAATCAGAAACTCAGAAGTCTTGTGTTTCAGCAGGACGATTCACGTGCCACTCAAGTTTGAGAACCACTGTTTATTAACATCCCTATTAGACAATAATTGGGAATTGAAAAAGAAGATTAAATATGAAAAAGCCTACTTTTAGCTATTTATTAGCAACTCTGATTTTTTTTTAATGTTTTAGGGGCCAAGGAAATTGACTAAATAAAATAATGTTGACTTTTTTGGGTCTTCTGTTTATTTGTCTATGCCAAGTTAAAAATAGGAGCTGTCCATGACTACACAAAAGGCAACTTGAAAGGACAGTTCACAACATGCTCTAACAACTCAAGTGTAGCACAGCATTGCTAACTCAAGCATTTTAAAATTCTTGGCACCAATAAATGTTTCAAAGGAAAATATCTCCCCCTTTAAAGTTAACATCAATATGACTCACCCCAAATTATATTTATTACATTAAGATTAGCCCAAACATCTAAAGAGCAGGCAAAAGATTATGATCAATTTATAGAATTTATGATCAATTATAGAATTTATGTCAGACTTAAAGTATATAATTTTCCTATCTAAAATTCAAATTCAGAGTTGAAAAATTAAAGTTCAAAATATTGCTTTTCTTGGTTGTTGAGTTTTTTTAAACAGCAGCCATGAAAACAAACATATGTTTAAACTAGCTGTTGAGTGAGGCTGCCCTAGGAATTGTACTTATATATGGGTCATTTGTAAGTTGGATTGTTTTCAGTTGGGAATTTCTAAATATGGTATAATGTTTAGCCATAAAATGAGAAATTTTATAGACCACCTCTCCTCCTTCAAAAAAAAAGACCAGAGGAAAATAGTATGATAGGTGAAATTCTAACATAAGTCTAACACCAGGTTTATCAGACCTTCTTGTGGATACAGAGTCTACTGAGGACCAGTTCTGTCTATACAATTAGAAAATTCAGGATATGTAATCAGAGGAAATAAACAAGTGGCATCCATGACCTTTATTTTATCTCGTTTTATTTCCTTTAAATTATTTTAGCCAAAGCTGGAAACACTTTAAGAATGGGTTGGGTGTAAGCCAGGGACCTTAAGAGCAATTTCTGATTCTGCATTCTGTACAATGAAATGGAGAAACAGAATTTGAAAACATTCTGTGTGGTTGGAAGGGTGGGTAGGAAAGGGAAGCAACAGGTTTTTCTGTGATTGTCGGGGGTGGGCATGAGGTTGAAGAGCAGCAGTGGGCATGTGTTAGGTCACCTCTATTTGGGTACCGAAGATCATCCGTTGACCACCCTGCTAAAGTAGGCTAAAGTTCTTTCTGGCTGAATGGAAACAATAAGCCATTATAATGCCTCAAAGTTAAAACAATATTTTAAACTACTTTGTACCCCTCTACATCTCATCTTCAGTAAGTTATCGATTGGTCTGAGATATTAAAGTTTAAGGGGCCACCTAACCTTGGACTCATAGAATCACAAAAGAAAGTTTCAAAATCCTCTACTTCCGGCCGACAGCCTATTAGCCAGGAAGAACTGTCATCACTGACTTGTAAGTCCTCCAGGATTCTGTTTGTTAAACTCATCGAGGTGACTTCAGAGTTGGATGTCTTTTCTAAAGCTGCTGACCTTGGGAATAAAGAGTCATTGATTGATTGTATTTTTTTCAGTGATATTTGACCTTCCCTCATGGCTCTGCCACAAAAAAAAAAAAAATTATTTTCTTTCCAGTTACCAAAAAGGTCAGTTTTTACAGGATGCATGGGATCTAACGGTAGAAAATTTTTTAATTTTTTCTGAACTTCAGTAAATTGGGAAAGCTTTTGAAGGATTTTTCTGGTTCATCTAAAAATACTACTTCTTTGACTACAGAGACTAGAAACTTACGTTTCTTCTTCAGTCTTAAAGGCGTGTCACACATGACATTTTTCTATCACTAAGTTCCTTGTGAGAAAAAAGAATGACAGATTTCATAGTTAGGAGAAACCATAATGGTCACCTTGTCCAGACGTCCTTCCAGTGCTTGAAATCCTTTTACAACATCCCCACGGGACGTCACTCAAACTTACAGAACTAAAAACGTTCTAAGGGAAGTGGGAAGGAGTGGGAATGGAGAACAGAAGACAGAGTGTGTCAGTTACTCCATTTATATTGTCTGCAATATGCTACCAGTTTGGAAATTTACATAAATCCATGGTCCTCCAGAACTTGCATGACCTTCGGGCCCTAGTTATTACAGTAACTTGCAATCAGAGAAACATGGTCTAAGTTAGGGTTTCTCAACCTTGGCACTTTGCATTTAGAGCCAGATAATGCTTTGTTGGGGGAGGGGTGTCCTGTGCATTGTAGGATGTTGAGCAGCTTCTCTGGTCTCTACCCAGTACATGCCAGTAGCACTTACTTCCCCCCGCCCCCAACACACGCACTCTGGTTTGATAAGCAAAAATGTCTCCACACTTTACTAAATATCCCAGGTGACCACAGGATGTCACAGGAAAGGGGTGGGGGAATTTGTGTGCACAAAATCTCCCCCAACTGAGAACTACTGTCCTAAATTAAGAATGTGTGCTGTGAGATACACATTCCTAAAGAAACATCCAAATCATTTACTTTAGGAAGGAATAGTTAAGATCTCAACTATTTCCTTAGTCAAATAAACAAACAGTTCCACAACTGACAAAATGTTGGTACAACTCTCTTGGGTTGTTTGTACCATGAATGTGGAGCAAATATTTCAGTCTATCATGTCTTTATTAAGTGTCTGTGAAAACAGGCTATTGCAATAGATGCTGTAAAATGCAAACAGCAGAACTATTAGGTAGATGCCAAAAACCCTCAGCTTTAAGGTGCACATCAATTTTGGTAACTTTTTAGTGAAGTGTACTGAATTACTGAATTTTCACAAACCGAACATACCGTGTAACCAGCAACGAGATCAAGAAACATAAGCAGCACCCTGACACCGTCTTCACTGGATCCCTCCCCTCTACCACCACCACCTTGACCACGGCGCTCTCATTCCCACCTCCTGGTCTGGCTATTCCTTTTGCAGGGCTCCACCTGGCTTGCTCCCTCACCCCATTCCCGTGTCTATGCAGATGTAACCTCTTCTGAGAGCCTCCCCACAGTCTTAAATCTCTCTACTACCTTGGCCCTGCTTTAATTTTCTTTACAACTTTTATCACACCCTACTTTTGTCTGTCTCCCCAACATGTAAGAATCCAAGAGGACAGGAACATCGCAGGAGCTTGGGAAATTGAAGGCATGGATAAATCCAGATTTCAGAAATTTTAAGATGAGGAAAATGCAAGTCTTAGAAATGAGGAAATACCATCATAATTGTATTCACTGAGTGCCTGCTATGTGCCAGTCATTGCAATAAATACATTTATGTATTATTTCTTCTAATTTGTATAATAACTCTGAACAGTGGTACACGTTAGGCTGCTTTCAAATGTAAGCACCAAAACCCAGCTAAAAGGCTAATTAAAAGGAATGTTTAATATCGCATAACAAATGGTCAGGAGATGGGGTGGCTCCAGATTTGACCAGTTTCGTAACTCAAAGATGTTATGATTTCAGTTTGTCTTCTCTGCCATTTTATTAGCTTTCTACTCATGGTCACAGATGGCCATTGCGATTCCAAATGTCACATCCTTGCTCAGCAGTCTCCAGAAGCAGGTAAAAAGAGAGGCTATGAATATGTTTTTCTTCTTATGAGAGAAAAGTATCTTTTTCCAGATTCTCCTGATAGCTCATTGGCCAAATTCTCTTACACATTGTTACAGACTGAATGTTTGTGTCCCCCGAAAATTCATATGGGATAGTGTTTGAAGATGGGACCTTTGGGAGTTAATTAAGTTTAGATGAACCTTTTGCTACTGAAAAATAATTAAAACACAGCCTCTGGTAACAATAAAGTTAATAAGAAAAGCTCTATCTTTATTCCCTCCCCTTTAAAGTGGCTGAGGAGACTGGAAACAATTTTATAATGTGTGTGCTACACCTACACACCCAGATCTTGGCTTCTAAATACCATTCAGTATTAGAAATCAGGGCTCCTTGATGAAATGGTTGATTCTAAAGCTAGGACAGGGAAAATACAAGATGAGCCTGGAGCATCTTGTAATACTAGACAGTAAGAAAGAGCTCAAAAAACAAAGCATGGGGACATGTCAAAGGGACACAGAATCTAACCATAAAGATCTTTCAACGGCCAAAGCTGGAACTATTTAAACAATAAAATAAATTAAATAGTATTGGATTATAACCCACAGAATAAAATCAATATGCATGAATCCAAGCTGATAAAAATGATTGAATTAATAAACAAATAAATGAGGGAAGAACAGACAAATCTTTCTTACTAAAGAATTCCAAATAATATATAGAGATGCCCGCCTCCCCTCGGAAGTGGAGCTTAACCTCTCTCCTCCCGGCACCCCTACTCCAAGGGTGAGCTAGACTTAATGATACAGTTCTAAAGAATACAGCAGGTGAAGGGAAAAACAGCAACTTTACAGTGGAGAAACCTACAAAGGCTACTTTAACAAATATTGTCAGGTGAGTATCATGTACCCCTGATATGCTGTGAGGAAAAGGGCACTTCACCACCGCTCTGTGGTGTTCTTTACAAAAGCACATCACCCGGTTCTAAACATAAGAAAAACAACAGATAAATCCAAATGAGAGGACAGTCTGCAGGATAATTGGCCAGTAGTCCTCAAAACTGTCAAGGTCATAAACAAGGAAAGCCTGGGAAATGGTCACAGACCAGAGGAAATTAAGGAAACATAACAACTTGATATAACATGGGATCCTAGATTGGATCCTGGAACAGAGAAAGGACATTAGTACAACAGTAAAATCTGAATAAAGTGTAGTAATTTAGTTAACTGCACATTATCTAAATATACCAATTTTGATATCTTAGTTTTGACAAATGTACCACAGTTATTTAAAACGTTAGCTTTAGGGACTTCCCTGGTGGCGCAGTGGTTAAGAGTCCACCTGCCAATGCAGCAGACACAGGTTCGAGCCCTGGTCTGGGAAGATCCCACATGCCGCAGAGCAACTAAGCCTGTGCACCACAACTACTGAGCCTGTGCTCTAGAGCCCACAAGCCACAACTACTGAGCCTGCGTGCTACAACTACTGAGCCTGCGTGCTACAACTCCTGAAGCCCGCGTGCCTAGAGCCTGTGCTCTGCAGCAAGAGAAGTCACCACAATGAGAAGCCCGTGCACCACAATGAAGAGTACACCCCATTTGCCACGACTAGAGAAAGCCTGCACGCAGCAACGAAGACCCAATGCAGCCATGAATTAATTAATTAAAAATTTTTTAAATAAAAATAAAATGTTAGCTTTAGTGGGAAATGAGTAAAGGCACTCTTGGTACCCTCTGTACAATATTTGTGTAAATCTAAATATATCCCTGAATTAAAAATTTATTTAAAAAGAAATGTGTGCTGAAACAAATATTGTATGTCAAATGTACTTCAATTAAAAAGAAAAATTTAGGGAAATTCTCAAAAATCAAATGCTGCTATAACTAAAGCATTAACAATAGTAAAATGTAAATGGGATAAAACCCCTTCAGAAGCAATGGGGCAAAGAAAAAAAAAGTGTGTGCTACGCCAATTGTTGAAACTGGATGCAGGCTATGTGGATACTCATTGTACTGTTTACTCTGCTTTTGTATATACAGTCATCTCTCCGTAATCGCCGGGGGTTGATTACAGGATTCCCCCGCCCCCCAGAAACCAAAATACATGGATTCTCAAGTCCCTTATATAAAATGGCGAGGCGCGTCTTACTCTGTATCTGTGGGTTCTGCATCCGCGGGTTCCGCGTTTGCAGATATGGAGGGCTGACTATAACTGCAATTTAAAAGTTTTTAAAGGTTAAAAATAAGTAAATTCATGAAATAAAAGATTCTCTGCTTTCAAGATATTAGCAATCAAGAGTGACAAAGTTTCTTGTGTTAACTACTGAGATAATAATGAATAGGTGGACTTTGTTGTCTGTATCCCTCAACAAACAAACGATATTGCATATCACAGTTCTACAACTTTGCTACTTAAAAGTGTGGTCCAAGAACCTGCAGCCTTGGCATCATTTGAGAGCCAGTTAGAAATACAGAGTATAAAGCTGAACTCCAGGCATACTGAATTGAAATCTTCATTTTATCAATAACAAGATCCCCAGTGAACAAAATACACATTAAAACTTAAGAAGCACTGTTTATAGTCATGTAGTTTTCTTGACAAGTCACATCTAAAAAGTACATTCCAATAAAAAATGAAGATAGTCTTATAAAGAGTTTATGTTTGACTAGAAGACTATAAATTGGCCCCTTTTGCTTACATCCTGGGGCACATTATACTTGGTCAGAATGATAACATTTACTTAAAATAACACATGTTTAATATCACACCTTTGCTAGGCCCAATAAGATTCTAGGGAAGAATAAAAGTGGTAAATATATTATCCAGCCAACTCCTCAGTGTGGCCCATACAGAGAAAAGAAACCAGTAGTTAGGAGGCTGGGCAAGAAATATATCACTTTTTAAGAATGTCCCCTGATGATGTGACAATGAGGAATCCTGGATCTAGTCCCTAGTCTTTCCCTTCAGAAATACCCACCAGAGAAACATGCAGAGAGAGGAGTGATCCATTCAGCATTGCTTTCACTTGTTTTTTTATACCATGCCACCTCTGAAAGTACATAAATTTGGGGAGCACGACTTTGGTTGGAGATATCTCTGGCCATTGCTAGCTGGTAAACTAGTAATAGAGGATGAGGAAGAAATAATATATCTGACCATAAAATAGAAAATTAGCCATGGTGGTTCATCTGCCCCAGAGAAATTCATATTAGAGGCTGAACATCCACTGTCCTTAAGTATCTTTTTGCAAGGGTGGAAACAAGAACACGTGCTACAAGGCAGAGGAAAGAAAGGAAGGTGAAAGATCCATGTGTAGAACAGATCCTGCAAGAAGCCTTCAAAGGGATGTGAGTAAGCAAAAGAGACTGAAAAATTGTAGAGAAAGCCCTGCTTTCCATGATTTACCAACCAAGGCTTCATGGATCCGTGTGACCTGAGATGCACATGAAAAAGGGCAGACAAGACTGAGAAAAATCCAAACTTAAGACAGATTACAAAGAATAAATAGCAGGTGAGGAAGTAAAGGCAATAAATACAGACAACTATTTCAGGTTGGAATTATAGTAGAAGAAGGATATGGAGCAGTAGATTAAATGTTAACAGAAGAGGTTTGTTTGTGTGATTTTAAGATGGGGAAGATCTAACTTTGACCATCCAATGGGAAGGAAATAAACATGTTTGATGAGCCAGCAGCAAATGAAGATAAAAGATTAGTGAAAGGAACAAGTTTCTTGAGAAGATAAATGTGGGAGAATAAGTGGAAAAGTTGAAAATAAAGCACACAGATAATGGTCAACCTTGGAAAGGCATCAGGACACCTCTTCCTTGGAGAAAGAAGGGAAGGAGAGGGTGATGGAAGATACAATCTCAGTCAAATAAAATGTGGGATCACTAAGAGTGGGTTCAGAAGTGTGGTCAATGTGATTGGGGTATTGCCTGGAAGTTTGGGATGGTATGATAGGGATGCAATACAAGAAGCAAAGATAAGGCTGTTGTATAATTTATGGTCTGAGTGAGCACACTTGAGAATGAAAGGGGTGCTAACAGATGGGATGCCTGCACAACAGGACTTGCCTGGGCAAACATAAACATACATAGTCACCCTAGAAACAAACATCACCCCTGTGGAGGGAGCATGGATGTGTGATGGGTCCATTCAATCTCTCTGGCCCTCTCTAGCAATGTCAGTACAGGGTCAAAAAGAATCATAGTTAGGCTTACAGAGTTGGGGGAAAAAGTGAGGCAGGAATATTAGAAGATCAAGAGATGGAGGATCCCTGAGTCACTGGCAATATCTTTGGAATGGCTGGCAATGTTCTTAAGCCACTTGCCTCTTGTGGCAATTGAGCAAATTCATCAATTTCAATTAATTTAAGTGTAAATAGCCACATGTGGCTACGCTGTTAGAAGTGCTGGTTCAGATTAAACCAAGAGAAGAGGGAAGCCAAGAGGAGATTAATGGACTATAAACCAAGTGCTGCAAAAGTCAAAAGGCAGGAAGGGGGTTTGTTGTGCAGATTTAGAGTAAACATAACTATTTAGTTCTGTATAGTGATGTGTAATATAAGTCCAGAGTGCTTGATAAGAACCAAAGAAAAGAGTTGGTAGGCCCGAGGAAGCTGAGGAATGAAGTTTGAATATGGGCAGTCATGTGTGACCCGAATATGGGGCATGATGGGAGTTAGCGGGGGAGGGGGGAGGGCTTCTCCCACTAAAGGCCTTGAGGAAAGGTAAGTGGGTCCCTGAGAACACAGGGTAAGGAGGGAAGGACCAGAGAGTGGCTAAGATTTCAAAAGGAGAGTTTGTGTCTCTGTTTTTCAGATATGAGTTGTGTTCTGAGCTTCCTGGGGGAGGGAGTATGCATATAAAAGAATATGGATTCCTCTCTCTGGCCCTGGTCATGGTGGGAAGCAAAGGGGAAAATTAAAATTTGTTTCCTTTTGACAAAGACAGATAGTAGTGGTTAAATACCCCCCCCCCTTTTTTTAATGTCTATAATATCCTAGGTGCTAGGTTATTCATTAACAAAGTATTTAAGCTGAATTGAGTGATAAATCGTATTAAACAACAAATAATTTTATTTTCCAGATCTGCTTTAACTTTGGAGATGGACTCCATTTAGAGGTAAGGAACCGAGGGGATTATTCCTGTCTTTTGGACTCAGGGGCTTAATTTCATGGAAGACAGTTGTGCCTTTCCCAGATTGAAAACACACACTCCTGCTGAAACTGCTAGGTAGCGTTTCAGGGGGCTCCAGGGAGCTCCAGTCCTTTATGTCTCAGTGCAGAAAGAATTCAGAGAGAGGCAAAGTGATAAGTAAGAAGTGATTTATTAGACTAGGACACTTGTGAGGCTTACAAGGGAGCAGGCAAGCCTTGCACTGCTCAGTACTTAGTGGGCTACTTTTTTATAATCAAAGGAAAAGGAGGGAGGGGGAGAAGACCACCTTCTTTTTCATTCTTTGAGTCTTCAATCATTAACTCCTCCTACATGCTGGGCGGGGGAGTTTTTGACCCTACATGGTACATCCAGGACCGTCATGGCACTATGGAAAAATTATTTCAGGTCTCAGTACAACGAGGGTCTTTAACTTTGAAATGTCACCTTTCCATAAATTACTGGTTTTTTGTGTGCAGAGAGCATGTCCTAGGGGTCATTACCTTGCTGACATCACTGGGCAGGTTGTAGGCCTTATTTTCCACTAGTGTTTGATTGTTTGGGGGCATGTCTCGTGCTTCTGTTTTGCATGGTTTTATTGCTAAGCGAGCCGATCAGGCTTTGATGCTAAGTGACTTGTTCTGCTTTATGAGTCAAGCAAGCTTGTTTCAGGATTTTTCCACTGCTTTCTTGAATGATCATTAACTTACTGGGGTCTCCCAAAGTCCCCTAAAGTTCTCTCTCTATCTACAATCCCCTAGTGGGATTTCTGAGCTAACTACTTGATTATCCTACTCTATCCCTATCACCTCAGACTCAGCCATTCCCACTCAAACACACGCACAGGAACTTCTATCCAGGCATGTCTGTGCAGCATATTTTGACACTCTAAATGTCCGTCAATGAGAGAATGGTAAAACCATTTATGGTACATGGAAGAATGTCCATGATGAGGTACTGAATGAAGAATCAAGGGGCAGGACTTCCCTGGTGGCGCAGTGGTTAAGAATCCACCTGCCAATGCAGGGAACACGGGTTCGAGACCTGCTCTGGGAAGATCCCACATGCTGCGGAACAACTAAGCCCGTGTGCCACAAACTAAGCCTGCGCTCTAGAGCCTGTGAGCCACAACTCCTGAGCCCGCGTGCCACAACTACTGAAGCCTGCACTCCTAGAGCCCGTGCTCCACAAGAGAAGCCACCACAATGAGAAGCCTATGCGCTGCAACCAAGAGTAGCCCCCGCTCGCCACAACTAGAGAAAGCCCAAGCGCAGCAACGAAGACCCAATGCAGCCAAAAATAAAATTAAATAATGAATCACCCTTAAAAAAAAAAATCAAGGGCCACAATGAGATGTACAGTATAATTCCATTTTTATAGAAAAAGAGACCTTTTTACATGTGCAGATGTATGGTCATAAGAAAAGATCATGAAAGATACTTATCGAGCTGTTAACAGTGAATGCTCCAAAGTATGAGTGGAAAAAGTAGGAGGATGTTTTCCATTTTTACATTATAAACTTTAATGTTATTTTAATGTTTTGATACATCATTTAATTTTTTTAATTATAGAAGAATTTTTCCACTATAAACAAAGAAAAAAATCAGTGACCTAATGATAACCAGTGTAAATATTTTGAAATAAAATACATGTTATATACAGCAACAAAATGAGTAAAACTGTAAACCCAGTGTAAAAATCATTTCTGATCTTAAAATACTAGGTCAGCTGTATTAAAATTTTCCTTGGATAAAATATATATTCATCTATTAAAGCACAACTGAAAATTTATAGAATAGTTTTCTACCTAAAGTTGTTGATAAACCGAAGATGGGTGATTTAATCCTTTAACGTCATTCTTGAAACAATAAATCCATTAACTGACACTTGCACTAGTTTTAGTTAAATTGATATCAACAGGTTACTGACATTTAGTCTTAAAACATTAGTAATTCATTTTTAAATTATAAGGCACCACAGAAAAATAAAACTTCATTTTCAGTCAGTAAGAAGAAAACTCATGACTTGGTACGTTAATTTTAATTTGCCCATTTGTAAGATCACTCAGTTACTCTCACCTTTTTAACTCTTCACTCTGGGAGATCTCTTCTGACTGATAAAAAACTGCTTTGCTGGTTTGGAAACAAGCTCTTCAGATATATAGTGTTTGCTAGAGTGTATATATTTCCTCTTTGAAAATGAAGCCTGTTAAAAAAATATGAAATTTATACCGTTAAATTTGCACAGCCCCTTTTCAACTTTTAGTAAATTTCAGGATGCCATACTAATGTCTTAGGGTACTTAATCATTTGGGAGCATTATTTTGTTGTTTTAGGCCTTACACTCAAGAAATGAAAATAAGCTGCTTCCTATACGTACTCACTCGGTGAGGCAAAAGCGCTCTTGGATCACTGCCCCTGTGGCTCTTCGGGAAGGAGAGGATCTGTCCAGGAAGAATCCGATTGCCAAGGTACCTTCTCAAGAGGAACAGGAAATGCATGCGTATTGCTAAAGTGTGGTCTGAGGACTTTCATGTTCACTTTAAAATTTTAGGAAAATTATATGATGTACTTACTAAGGTTTTAATATTCCACATATCACCTGGAAGAGCCTCTTTCCCATTCTGGAAGATGCAGCATTATTGGTGAACATATATATATAATGTAGGGCTTTGATTCAACTAAGAGTTGAATCTGGCACTAGTTGAATCTTTGTTTAACAGAGTGTTACAATGCTCAAAAGGAGATAGTATCATGTGTTGGGGGCGGGGCAGTGTTCTTTTTCCTGCCACCCTCCTAGTTTCTCTGTCTGTAGCCCTGGAAGTTGGACTGACAAAAAAACAGATTAACAAGAGAAAAACAAACAAGCTTAGTAACATGTCTATCGCACATGTAGCACCCAGAGGTGAGTAACTTAAAGGTTTGGTTAGGATTTGGGTTTATATAGCTACTTAGCAAAAGAACAATACATTTTTAAGAGAAGTGACAAGACGAAAAGGACCTTGAATCTCTAGGAGCAGCAAACTGTGGGAAGGCAGACATATGGGCAACTAATAATAGAAAAATCTAGTCAGTCAGGTTTGTTTTGTGGATTCCTCTGGTCCTGTCTCCAGGCTGATAAGGATCTAACTCCCGTGGTTAACTTTTGTCCTTCCTCATAGAGAGTGGGGGAAAGGCACCTTTACAAATTTATGTCCTGCTCTTAGGCAAATAGGGGGAGGACAGAGAGCTTTCTTGTATCTGCTTCTTCTCAATTGCTTTCGGCTTGAAATAATTCTTATACCAGAGTTGCGTATTCTGCCACCCTACACATGAAAGTAGTTTTCAAAATGAAAAGAACTGATATCTAATAGGTGGTAGGGTGACCACACATCCTGCCTGAAACAGTCTGAGTTTGTAGCCATTGTCCTAGCCTAATCATTAATAACTCCCCTTTCACTCTCAAAATGCCCATTTTTGGGGATAAATTTTATGGTAATTCTATTAATATGTATCTCAGACTTATCATGTGCAAGTCGGAACCCCTGATTTTTCCCAAAAGCTGTTCTCCATAAGTTTTACCCATTTCAGTAAACGGCACTATAATTCTATCCAGTATTTCAAAAATGTAGCAAGTACTGTCAGTTCTATGCCAAAAATGTATTCCAGATCTGTCCACTGCCACCCTCCTTGTCCGAGTCATTGTCAGCTCTGACCTGTGCTACCAAAAGCGCCCCGACTTCATCTCCCTGCCTTCACTCTTGCCTCCGCCTCCCCCCACCGCAGTCCATTCTCCAGAAAGCGGCCAGAGTGATCTTTTGGGGGTTTTTTGTTTTGGTTTGGTTTTTTTATAAATTTATTTATTTTATTTATTTATTTTTGGCTGCATTGGGTCTTCGTTGCTGCACGCGGGTTTTCTCTAGTTGTGGTGAGCGGGGGCTGCTCTTCCTTGTGGTGCGCGGGCTTCTCATTGCGGTGGCTTCCCTTGTTGCGGAGCACGGGCTCTAGGCTCGCAGGCTCCGTAGTTGTGGCACGTGGGCTCAGTAGTTGCAGCTCACGGGCTCTAGAGTGCAGGCTCAGTAGTTGTGGCGCACGGGCTTAGTTGCTCCATGGCATGTGGGATCTTCCCAGACCAGGGCTCGAACCCGGGCCCCCTGCATTGGCAGGTTGATTCTTAACCACTGCTCCACCAGGGAAGCCCCAGAGTGATCTTTTGAAAAGACAAATCAAAGCATCCCCTTGGTGAGACCCTTTGAACAGCTGCCCACTGCAGTGGAAGGAGTAAACTCCTCTCCGCGGCCTACAAGAGCTCTTGGGATTCATTGGCCTTGACCTCCTCTCTGACCTTAGCTCCTATCAGCCCCCAGCCCCCACTCTGCCACCTCCCTAAGCTGACACAAGCCATTCCAGCCTCCCACCCTTAGCACTTGCTGTTGCCTCTGCCTAGAACCCCCTCCCCACAGATATTTGCAGTATCTCACAGCATCAAGCCTCTAGCCAAGAGTTACCTCCTGAAAGAATTCCCTTCTCGGCCTCACCCCGTCTCAGTCCCCTCACTCGTTCTGCTCAGTTTATAGCTCATTCGCCGCCAGGACATTATGTCATAAATTGCTTGCTTGTTGTCTGGTTCCCTCAGTAGAGTGTAAGCTCCCCCAGGGCAAGGGCTTAGACCTTACGGCTCACAGCTCATGCCCTGTGCCCTGAGCAGTGCCAGCATCCAGTAGGTGTTCAGTAAACATCTGTGTGAATGAATAATTGTTCATATGCAAGTTGTACCTTCATCTTTCCCATCTTATAAACGCTATACATGATGAGCTCCTTGAAAGAAAGAGCAGCTCCAGAACAGAAGACAACACTTTCCTTTTTCCAACAGCATGTTTTCATAGAAGCCTTCTAAAATCTAAATGTTTAATTACGGTGTTACATAATGGTATGTATATAAGGAGTTAAGCTTTTCGGTTTGGTTTGGTTTGGTTTGGTTTGGTTTGATGAGATATCTGAGTCATTCACACATTCTTTCACACATTCTTTCTGTAAAATGCATTGATTCTTTGGGGTTCGATAAGTGTTAGCTATTCTTCTTACTAATTTTAATTATAAAAGTTGTTCATCTTATTGTGGTAAATATTTCACAATACATATGTGTATCAAACGATCACATTGTACACTTTAAACCTACACAATGTTGTGTCAATTATATTTCAATAAAGCTGGAAAAAAGTGGGGAAAAAAAAGTTGTTCAGAGTAAAATGTACATAAAAAGCAAAAGATCTTGTATTTCCCCAACTTTCCAAATTCTCTGTCTAGGAGTAATACTGTCAACAGTTTAGTATCTTCCAGATCTTGTGAAATACATAAATATGCATATACTTACATACTCTTACATGCATACATATATATACAAACCAACTGTTATGTCCACACACAGTTTGGTTTTATTTTTAACGTAAGTGAAATTATATAATACATATAATTAGCACATAGAGATCTAGAATATTCTCTATAAATACTGAAGTATATATGTATATGTACATACACATGTGTTGTGTGTGTATATGCATGTACTTGGCAAAAAAAGAGAGACAGACAAACAGAAACACAGAGAACAAGAAAGACAAACGAGAGAGAAGCTCAGTGAAAAGTGATCATGGGCTGCCCCAGGCTTCCACTCTTGGAGCAGAGCAGCTGTAGCAGGAGATTGGAGCCGCATTGATCATTCTCAGCAATAACCCCCAGACCCAGTGCATGTTGAGAATCCTCTGGGAAGAATGTTTAGCTAATCCTGAGATTTCAGGACAAAGAATTGGCCAGGCAGGTGGGTGGTGATGGCTTCAACGATGTCTGAAGAAAAGAAATTGTGGATCTAGTAGGAGGCCACAGAGACACACTTACTAATGAAGAGTGAGAGATACAGAAATGGCAAACAAACAAACGAATTGGAGATACAAATAAAGCTGTTTATAGAGGACGAAAGTGTTAACTACAGAAGACCCAGTGGGTTAGAAACCCTGATTTGCTGAAGCATTCCAAGCAGGCAAACACTTGACTATTTTAACCCTTCTATGGAAGGATGCCTTATTCATACTGTCCTGATAATCGAACGGAGTTATGAAGGTGATTTTGACTCTGCAATTTTTACCTTATGCGCTAAATTTAAAATCCATCCCCACCAAGATCTACCCCCCTAATGATACCTTAATTTCATAACAACCCTGAGAGGTAGGCAGTAGTGCCTCTTCAGGTTACAGATAAGAACCCTGAGACACAGGAGGGTAGATAACTGCCTCAGCATCACTACCTGGTGAGTGGCTGAGACAGGACCAGAACCAGGTCCTCTTCTCTGGAGCATTTGTGCACCGCCCACCCTCCACCCATCAACATCTGACAGCTTCAGAGCGAAATTTTCCATTAAAAACAATTACCTATAAGTTATAGAGAGTTTAACTTGAGGCATTCCTTTCTTATTTTTATGTTAGATACATTCTGATCTTGCAGAAGACAAAGACCTAAAAATTACATACAAATACACTGGAAAAGGGATCACAGAACCACCTTTTGGTGTGTTTGTCTTTAATAAAGACACCGGATTTCTGAACGTTTCCACCATTCTAGATCGAGAAGAAACGCCATTTTTTCTGGTAAGAAGAACAATTTTACATTTATTAGTTTGTAGTTCTTCTTGGGTAATAATTATGTTATGTTTTATTATTGTTTTGAAACTATGGTACTTGAATGACCTCAGCTTAAATCTAATCCCTTCTATTATTTATGTCGTGATTTCAGCTAATGGGTTATGCTTTGGATGAGAAAGGAAACAACTTAGAGAAACCAATGGAACTCCGAATTAAAGTTCTTGACATCAATGACAATGAGCCAGTGTTCACACAGGACGTCTTTGTTGGGTCTGTTGAAGAGCTGAGTGCAGCAAGTAAGAGGTTATTTTTTTTTATGAATGAATATCCAAGGCCAACTTATCCCCATTGTGTGACTGAACACTGAAAGCTCTGTCTTAGTGGAGGCTGGGTATTACCCACAGGACAAATAATAATAAACGTATCGCTCTAGGTTTGGAACTGCTTTTTTGTTATAAATTTTTTACCCTCAAACAGATGTGGTAGATTGATGTGATAGGTTAGGTCTCTATAGCAACTATTCAATTTTAGTCTGTATCAGGAAAGCAGCCATAGATAACATGTAAACAAGTAAGCATGGTTGTGTTCCAATAAAATTTTATTCACAAAAGCTGGTGGCTGGCTGGCTTTGGCTCACTGGCAGTAGTTTGCTGACCTTTGACATATTGTTTCAACTGTCAGACTTCAATGCAAGTGTTAAACGCAGGAGAGATTTCTCTTTGATCAGAATGTAAAGAATAACTATGCTTCTCCTGAATTGCTTAGATTTTAATAAGCATGTATTTGTATCTGTTCATTCTCCTTTCTTTGTATGGGTTATTAGGTCTATGATAAACAAATTTGTGACCCTCCTATAGCAAGTGTTCAGGACTTCATCCTAAGAATTGTATGTACTAACCTCAGCCTCACCCTCACCTTATTTTTCCTATTCCTACCTCCATTCACACTTATTTCCTCAAACAATTAAATGTTTTGATCTTGGTAAACTGATTCTGATAACCACCTGGAATCCTTTTTGGAACAAGTTGATATTATAAATAAAATAATAACATACATTAAGTATGCTAAAAGTTGAGTTTCATCTTGGACACCTTTGTTTCTGATGCCAGATACACTTGTGATGAAAATCACCGCCACAGATGCAGATGAGCCCAACACTCTGAATTCTAAAATTTCTTATAGAATCGTATCCCAGGAGCCTGCTAATTCTCCAATGTTTTACCTAAATAAAGATACAGGAGAGGTTTATACAACCAGTATTACCTTGGACAGAGAGGTAAATTAATATTTTATGTTATTCATCTTTTCAGCTCTCCTCTGTCTTTCCAGTTATTCTCTCTCTAATTCTTTGCTAATTTTCTGACTTTGGTCTATGTTACTTACTCATAGGATAACTTGGAATGATCCTCCTCTAGGGATGTGCTGTCAAATATGGTAGCCATCAGCCATATGTGGCCATTGACCACTTGAAATGTGACTAGTCCAAATTGAGATGTGCTGTAAGTGGAAAATATATACCAGATTGGGAAGACTTAGTATGAAAAAGAAGAATGTGTAAAATATCACCTTAATAATATTTTTGTTGATCACATGTTGAATTGATTATATTTTGGATACCATGGGTTAAATGAAATATATTTGTTTAAAATTAGCATTACCTGTTTATTTTTACTTTTTTTATGTTTATTTATTTATGTCTTTGGCCACGCCACTCGGCTTGCAGAATCTTAGTTCCCCAACCAGGGATTGAACGCGGGCCCCGGCAGTGAAGCACCAAGTCCTAACCACTGGACTGCCAGGGAATTCCCTCTTCTTACTTTTTTAAATGTGAATGCTAAAAAATTTAAAATTACGTAAGCACTGTCCTAGGGCCTCTCCAGTCAGGATCTGTTTGCTAGAGAGTTCCAAAGCAATGTTCCTTAATTTGTGTCTCTATAATGAAACGTCAGGAATCTTTTGTACTACTAATACATATACAGAGGGAGGAAAAAAGTTTGAAATAGGAATCCTATTTAGGGTAATAGAAGTATTTGTAAAGGAAAGAGTTACTGTAAATCCCAAATTGGAGGAAACTTTGAGTCAGTTTCCTAAAAAGGGTGCTTTCTCAAACATTTCATTTTTTGTTTCTAAGTCAAAGGGAACATTTTAGTTGAAAAAGGGAGAAGTTTTTTTAAATGCCACAGACATAAAGGTCTTAACAGCATGCAGAGTAAAATGTGGATGATCCAAAGAACAATGTATTATCATCAAATATAAATCATCATCCAGGCACAGTCAGGGTGTTTTGTATTACTTGGAAAAGTGATTTGACTCTGGCCAGAGACGGAGAGGATGGTGCTCAACATTCCTCTCGAGGTCTTTGTAAAATTAAAGCATAATATTACTCCTAAAATTCCACTCTACCTTTCTGCATAAAATGAGAACGGAAAAGTACTATTTTGAATTAGTAGTGTGATTTTTTTAATGAGCTTCTGTCTCTGGAAAGTTTAACCAGAAAATACTGGCTGTCGCTTATTGGGCACTCACCACATGCCTGGTGCTATTACAAGCCTTTTATGTGGAATAACTCAAATTAACTTCACCTGTAAACCCTGTGCAGCAGATACAATTACCCCCATTTTACATAGAAGGAAACCAAGGAGCAAAGGGATAATGTGTGTCCAACCCAGCTATAAGTCAGAATTGGAACCCAGCCAGCTGGTTCCAAAGCCTCTGCTGTCCTGCCTCTCACTGAGCACAGGGTCCCCAGGCATTGGCACTGGCTGCCCGGCTCCTTAAACAACACCCACACTGAATGGAGCCATCGGAAGGGGACCACGTGGAAGAGAGGTTTCCCTTTGGAGTAATATCTGAAACGTTATTCTCTAGGACACGTTCTCCAAGAATCTAATCTCCCGGGATGTATGGACAAAGTTCACCGAGTTTTGCCTTCACTGGTCAAGTGTTCTTGGGGGATTAAGTTTTCCTGGCTTAACTTTTAGCTGAAAATGATGTGTGGGATAGAAAAAACCAAGTCCTAGAGCCCCATCACTTCCAGTATAGTGCAAACTACGTTTTGAATGCACTCTTTTGTGCTCAGACTAGTTTAAGGAGACTCATCTCCTGATAAATATCACCAATGACATAATTAAGAATTCAATATCAACAACTGCATTAGGCTTTTCTGCCCTTTTAGAAAAGCTCTGATGGCAAATAAACAGCATCTTCATAGGATTAACAGCAGATCATGAAACTTATTTATGAATAAAACATACTGTGGTTCATTCCCTTGATGATAAAGTGAACTAAAACCAGAAAGATAGAGCCATTCATTTTCACCCCAGCTGGATATTTTTTATTTCCCTGTAGGAACACAGCAGTTATACTTTGACGGTAGAAGCAAGAGATGGCAATGGACAAGTAACAGACAAGCCAGTAAAACAAGCTCAAGTTCAGATTCGCATTTTGGACGTCAATGACAATATACCTGTAGTCGAAAATAAAGTGGTAACTATTATTTTTATAACAAACATGCCTATGTATATTTTCGTCATAAACTAAAAATATATCACCTAGGTTTGTGTTACCTCAGAATAAAAATTGCCTGTTCATGTTTTGCAGTATGAAGGAATAGTTGAAGAAAACAAAGCCAATGTAGAAGTTTTACGCATCAAAGTGTTCGATGCAGATGAAGTAGGCTCCGATAATTGGTTAGCCAATTTTACTTTTGCATCAGGAAATGAAGGGGGTTATTTCCACATAGAAACTGATACTCAAACTAATGAAGGAATCGTGACCCTGATTAAGGTAAGTACTTAGTGTTCAAAACCGGAATGGGAGAAGTTGGTCCAGAGGAGGGAACTGATCTATTTTGAGCTCCACATGTTTACAAGTACTTTTCATAATCAGTTAACTGGCACCACAGTTGTAGAGATAGGAGCCACCCCTACTAGCCCAATTTCTGTGGTTAGTAAGTGGTTACACTTTTTGTGTTTCTAATGTCAGTAGTAGGAGGGTCACATTTTGAAACACAGTGTTATAAGTGTGCTTAATTGAATCAACGAACAAAAATTTAATGGTGTTATTAAGCATATGGGTCTTAAACAATTAAAACCCTTACTCCCACAGAATTTCTTAAACAAAACTTAGGATGGATCTTTATCCAACAGAATAAGTAAAGAAGGATATCAGTATATGTTTAAATGGTTTATGGTAGAATTACCTTATCAGATTTTAAAATAAAAAGCAAAGCTACAGCTTTCAAAAGACTGTTTCATTAAGTCACAGACAGAAATTGATTCCAGAGGTTTCCACATTTTTACAAAAACTTAATATATGGCATAGTATGTAAACCCTAATAGCAGGAAGAGGAATGATGATAATGTATAACCGAATAGAGAAAAATTAACTTGAGGTTTCATAATAATAATTATTGATACCATTTATCAATAGGCTACTGTATGCATTTAGATTACTTTCTGTAAAGCAAAGGAAAATAGAAAAAGATTAGCTCATGTTTGAAGGGAAGACACATTTTATGATTACTGAATACATGGCTAATGGCATCAGAGATGAAATAGATTTACCTGCTTATACAGAACTAAGCATACTTTTTAGTCACAGATTATAGGTGGCAACCATGCTAGATGCCTGAGATAAAAAGCCAGTAATACACGTAAGAAGAAACAATCACTTAGTGATGAATAATAGAAATACCCTCAATGCACCATGGTAGCACAAAAAGGGGTTATCAAAGGGGGCATGAAAAAAAAATAGTAAATTTAGTATTAAAATGACAGCAACAGATTAAGAAAATTACAAATTTACTTTTCCAATTGTATAAAGAATCACTTCCAAAGTATAAAGGCGGTAATCAGATTTCATTCAAATGAATGGACAAGGAAGTTAGATAAAGAAGATATACAAAGAGCAAATGTGTGCATAAAGGATACTCAACATCATTAGTCATTAGGGAAGATGCAAATTAAGACTATGTGAGCTACCACTGCACACCTGCTAGAATGAGCTACAATCAAAGGAAGACTGACAACACCAAGTATCAGCAAGAATATAGAACTGGAACTCCTATATATTGCCAGTGGAAACATTAAATGGTAGAGCCAGTTTGGCAGTTTTATAAAAAGTTAAACATTGAGTAGTTATCCAGTGACCTAACGATTTAGTCCTAGGTATCCACACAAGAAAAATAAAAACATACATCTACGAAAAAAACAAAAAACTTGCATGCAAGTGTTCATAGTGGCTTGTATTCATAATAATGAAAAACTGGTAACAGTCCAAATGTCCACCAACTGGTGAGCAGATAAAATGTGGTCTCTTGATACAATGGAATACTCTTGAGCAATAAAAAGAAATGAAGTACTGATACATGCTACAATGTGGATGAACCTCAAAAACATTATACTTTATACAGACACAAAATACTATGTACTGTATGATTCTATTTGTGTGAAATTTCTAGAAAAGGCAAAGAGTGCTTATATAGAAAACAGATCAGTGGTTGCTTAGGGTGGGTTGTGATTTGGCTACAAATAGGCAAAAAGGAACTTCTGGGGAGTGATGGAAGTGTTCTAAAACCAACAGTCTTGACATTTGCAAAACCATATAGGCTTATGAAACATCCTCATGTTTTACACTTAAAATGGGTAAATTTCATTGTAGGTAAATCATACCTCAATAAAGCAGTCTAAAAAAGATACAGAAGAATAGATACTTTAAACTGTAGAAACAGAGATAGTAAATCATCACATGAGAAAAAGCCTCAGCTGTGTTAACAAATAAGTTTAGTATCTTTAATGCTATTGAAGATAGCAAAAATGGGAGTGATAAAATATGCTAACAGTTGCAAAACTAGAGGTATATGCCCTCATACATTGCTCCTGATGCTGAAAAATTTTCCATTCTCTTTGGAGCACGATGGCTATTTATAACAAACACTATGAAACATTTTTTATGTCACCGGTACCTAGCTCATTTTTTTTTTTTTACCATTGTCTTGTTCCATGGTCTTTGAATACTAATGACATATGGCTGAAAGATTTTATTTCTCATCCGGCATACATCATACCATCAAAATAAGTGTGTGAAGTGCAAGAGCAACTTAAAAAGACAATAACTTTCACAAGGATTCTACAGTCACAAAGAGTGTATTTTTCTGTAGTCAATTTGTGTTGTGTTATTGTCCCAATGCCACAGTGACCCATATAATAAAGGGGGCAGAAGTTACATATCCAGAACTCTATAGAGAGGAAAACGGATTTTGTAATAAATCATCCAAAAACAAAAGTGAACATTGCAGTAATTCTTGTAAACACATGTAATCTATTTAATGATATACTGAAGAAACAGCAATGGTCAGTCAGTACATCTAAATGGTCAGGACCACTAGAAATAAAAAGCAACAGGACCTACGTAAACTTTGACTGGGTACTTCTTCCCTCTGCAGCTCAACAGGGGAAAAATAATTTGTCTAAAAACGTTCAGAGCAGTATTAGCTGCAAATAGTCGAAATGCCTAATAACAGAATGGCTAAGTAAATTAAGTGTATCTAAATAGTAGAATACTATAGAAATGTTTTTAAAAAGAAAATGGACAAATTGGAACATAAAATATGCAGAGAGTGATAAACTGATTATATCAAATGTACTTAATAAATACCACAATTCACAAAGATCAAAGTATTTAGAGGAGGATTAATCTTTTATGGCATTAATAGCAAACCAGATATTAATAGACATTATGCTAAAAAGGAGGGGGTTAGATTCTCCGTTTAAACAAATTTGAAAATCCCTAGGCTTAACAAAGCTAAATAGTTGTTTTTTCTACCGGAGGCCTCGGTTTTATATGCCATGGGAGAGAGCTGGCAGTACCTACTTATGTAGCCCTTTTCACCAGAACAAACCCCTGGAGCACATTTTAAGGAATATTATATTGGATGTCCATTAACTTTTTTTTATTAAGGAAAAAAAAATCACTTCAGATTGCTAAAAATAAAAATGTATATACGTTTTAAATGATTTTGACCTTAAATAAATTGGGGATGCTTCCTAAACATCCTTAACATTTATGAACATCAAAATTGACAGACTTTTTAATGGCATGGTACCAATATAAGACTTGGACTACTCAGTACTGCTGTATTTTTCATGTTTTAAATTATTATAATCTGACACTGAAACCACACGTGTGTTCTAGTTGTTGTCCCTTTTAAAAGCATTCCCTTTGATTTTGCCTTTCTAGGAAGTAGATTATGAAGAAATGAAGAATCTTGACTTCAACATTATTGTCACTAACAAAGCAGCTTTTCACAAATCAGTTAAGAATAAATATAAGCCTACATCCATTCCGATCAAAGTCAAAGTGAAAAATGTGAAAGAAGGCATTTATTTTAAAAGCAGCATAATCCAATTTCACACTAGCGAGAGTGTGGAAAAATCAAGCCAAAGCCAAATAATGGGAAAATTTCAAGCTTTTGATGGCGACACTGGACAAGTAACCCGTGTAAAGTAAGAGATAGTTATGAATATTGTTTCATCATTTTAAATGACTTTGAATGCCTATTTTCAAAAATCGTAATGAAATTTTAACACTTCACTCCTTCGAACCCCGCCATTGTAATCCCCCAAAGGTCTATAGACTTAATTTCCTAGAGTTGTACATGTCACTGAGAGGCAAAGAGGAGTTTTCCCAGGATCCCTTTCCCTCCACCACCCGAGTATGAGGCAGAGGCTGGGTTGCTCACCTCAAAACAGTTCTGGGTAGAGAAGGCTAAAAAAGCAACAAAGAGAAAGTTCCGAAAGACACTTTCTAAAATCTGTCTTAAAAGAGTATTAGAGATAAGAAAATAGCAAATAAAATTTACTGCAAATTCCACTTTATACAAGGTTGGTTAAGAGAAATAAAAATAGCTGCATAATATATTTTAATAATGGGGAATCCAGTTTCATTTGCTCATAAGCCTTGGAAATTGATCTTCATTTAAACCAGGCTATTTGAGCTAGGGATTGATGAGACTTTTGTAATGCTTGTCTTGGTCATGGTGACCTTTACTCAGAATATACTTATTGAGAACCTACTAAATGCCACTCCTGTGCTGGAAGGTGCTGGATTGTGTCCACTCTGTAGCAACACCTAGGTTTGCAAGATCCATTCACATTTTCAAAGTGAATTTACATCTTAGATCTCAGAGCCATACCATCAAAAGATGACTCTCTACAGAGCTATTATTTATGAAGTTCTACCTAGCTGTAGTTATTTGGTTGAATATAAGAATTCCCACCTGCCACCCGAGACACAACAGCTTCTATGTTCTCCCGCTGTCGGTGCCAGAGTTGTCGGTTGCTTCACTCTCCTTAGGCCTATGTCCCTGGGTGCCAGTACTCATGAAACATTGTATTTAGATGCGTGGCCAACCATAGCACGAATGGGAATATGGAGGAAGCTCTTCAACAATCTCTTTCCTTTTAGTGAATCTCCTTTTCATGGAATTCATCGGCCAATAGTAGCAAGTGACCTTTTTCCAAAATTATGTTAACAAACAGCTTCCATTGTGTTTTCTGCAATGTCTTGGTGACCCCTTTTTGCCCACCTTAACTTCAGGAACCAGTCTAGCTTCTCTAGACTTTTATAGTCTACTTTTTATTTCCATGGCTCTAACCTTAAGGAGGCAGTCCCCATCTAAATCCCCAGAATTGAGAATGAGTGTTCCTTATGATTCCTCACGCTGTCCCCTGAGAGGCTTAGATGTTCTAATTAATTATCCTCCAATAATATTGTGACTCTCTATTGAAACTTCTATTTCCATCTATTTAATTTTGGTTGCTGTTTTTAGTAAGAGTTATGACTGTATCAAAAGATCATATGTTCTTCCTTGAAAAATAATGAACCATGTTTCTTTACTCCTCAAAAGTATTTTATTTTTAGCATACACTTACAGAACCTTAGAATAAGAATGATCTTAAAGATTAACTCAAACCTACTATTTTACAGATAAGGAATGAGAGGCACAGCTAAGTGAAATAATTGTCCAGTATTCACCTAATCTAGAAATGTTGATAAGGACAGCAGAGAATCACTCTCTTAACCTTGTCACAATTTAATTATTCATACGCATCAGTTGTTATGGATATTTGACATGACGCGTGAGCCGCCATCCTACTTTGAATGGTGTCTAGTTTTCACAGTAGGAAACAGAAAATCCCTTAAATGAGACCACACAAAACATTCCATTGTGAAACGTGATTCTTATTACTTTAACTTCGTCTTCGTTATAAGCATTATTTGGGAAAACATTGACAGCAGCTAAGTTCAAGCTTTAAGATTCCAGCCATGAAATTCAGAAATATTTGTGAAAATCCAAATGTATCATCATTTACTGGTATGAATATTAAAAGACAGGAAAGTTTAGTTCGAGTGTATATTAAATAGTCACTATAAACAAATACTGCCATATATTAGCCACTCATTTTTCTATGCCTAAACAGCCACTTAATAGAAAATAAATCATTAATATGATTGGTTGAATCAAATTCTCATATGTTTGGTTTATATTTGTATTTGGATACATTTTAAACTCGATGGTATTAAATTACATATATTTCTGAAAATGTACTACGAATGTTCTCCTTGCCTTCCCAAAGCTGTCTCTTTTTGCACTAATTCTCCTTTGCTTTGAAGGAATAAACCCAGAAATCACCTTATCAGCATTGTTTTCACTTTTAACCATTTCTAACTGAAAGAAGCCTATTGCTCTGAACAATCAACAATATCCCAAAATTTAAAGTACTTCCATTTAAGGCAGTCATTGATTTTTTAAATTGTTACTTTTAAATATTGATAACATGCCAATAAATAATAGAATGTAAAAGTGCTTTTCTCCACGAGTTCTTGTTGGGTGACTAAGTTATCCTCCAAGGTTAACTCCAAATTTAAGGAAAACTAGATTGAAAACTGTAAGACAGACTGAAGAGCAACTCGTAAACCTCCCGGGTGAGTAGGCAAGGGCGTTGCCCTTGCACATATGTCTTGGGTATGTTACAGAAATAAGGAAGGGTCCAAAGTAGGTGTGATACACAGTAAACAGAGGGGCTTTTAGGATAGTTTCAAGAAATTAAAAACCATTCCAAACTAATGCCTGTAATAAGAACATATATAAGAAAGCAGAAATTAAGCTTAGAAGAGTTGTAGATATTAGTTGTAGATAGTCTCAATTTATCCAGAGCTCAAAATTAATTTTGTCTGCTTTCTAACAGATATGCCAAATTTGAAGATATAGACAATTGGATCTCTGTGGATTCTGACACATCTGAAATTAGACTTGTAAAAATTCCTGATTATGAATCCAGATATGTCCAAAATGGTACATACACTGCAAAGATTTTGGCTGTGACAGAAGGTAAGTTATTAAATAGACTTTTTTTCTTGGTTATATGCATTTAGATTTTATTTTCCAGCATCAGAGACCTTTGTTTTGATCTTGTAGGAATGCCACATGGGTAAACCTTCACATTTCTACTTATTTAGTGGATTAGAAGATATTACTTGATCTGAATATGAAAACATATCTAAGATAGAAAGCATCCTAATTTGGTTACTACCTTCTCCTTACCAAATTGGCAAGAGAATTCAAACTATGTCCATATGAGCAGTATAACCAAAATATACATTATCTTTTTCTTATTTTTAAGAATATCCTAGAAAAACTGTCACTGGCACTATTAGTATCACGGTTGAAGACATCAATGACAATTGTCCCACACTGGTCGACCCTGTGCAGACTGTCTGTGATGATGTGCAGTACGTGAACGTGACCGCAGAGGACCTGGACGGACCCCAAAACAGCTGGCCTTTCAGTTTCTCTGTCATTGACAAACCAGCTGGAATGGCAGAAAGGTGGAAAATAGTAAGCCGAGAAAGTAAGCAAAACCACTGGACTATATGTTTAAACATGATAGAAATCTAAAATCCTTATAATACAGGCTTTTTTCTTGGCATGAATTACATTTCCAATACAACTGAGTTTATAAAATGAGGGTCTGAAACTTAGGCATAGTGTCTTTGATCTGCCTAATAATAAATACCCTATTTGGAGAGAGTGAAGGGAAATAGATCTCTAATATCTTTAAAGTATTTGGCTACAAATAGGCAAAAAGGAACTATTTTACAAACTCATCTTTTTCCCATGTCCCCTGCACTGGGTATTCTCCAAATCGCTCTTGAAGTAGTTGTCTCGTAAGCTGAGGAATACCTTGCCTCTCTAAGCACAGAAATCAGAGTAGGTGCCTTCTAAAAATCTTGATGTATGGTAACGATGATTCCATTAAAAATAACTCTTACGGAACATATACCATGTGCCGGGCACTCTGCTGTCCCTTCATATGCATTATCATGTTTACTTCTTACCCCATAACCTTATTCCCTGATTACAGCTGAGGAAACTTTGGCTTAACTAGAGTTAGATAGCTTGTTTGAAGTCACAGAGCTGGTAAGTGATGGACAAAACATGGAAAGGAGTCTGTCTGTCCCCTTGCCCCCCATGCCAGAAGGACGTGTGCGTAAATCCGTATCTTGGGACATATCCGCTTATTGACGTGCTCTCTTGGCTTCCTTCAAGGTGGTTTCAAATGTAGAAAAATCTATCCAGAAGACTCTTTTTGTTTTAAACAGGTAGTGCTCGTTTCAGAAAAGTTTTAAATGTAATACCCCAATTTTTCTAAACTTTTAAGTTTATTGTTTTCTTAGGCTTA
Organism: Neophocaena asiaeorientalis asiaeorientalis; assembly: GCF_003031525.2. Lineage (NCBI taxonomy): Eukaryota > Metazoa > Chordata > Mammalia > Artiodactyla > Phocoenidae > Neophocaena > Neophocaena asiaeorientalis. The sequence continues at coordinate 500,411 of NW_020174565.1, forward strand.
GCAAATTTTACAGTCATTTTAAGAGGCTTTGAATCATGTTTGGTCCAATTTACAAACTAAACACCTTTAACATTTCAATATATTTATAAATTTAGTATATTTGGCTTCCTTTTTATGTAGTTCAATGATCTGAATTAACAAATAAAACTTTCTTATGATTCCTGTACTCTAAAATTCCAGTAAATTTAACTTATAAATTCATCAAACCTGACATCCTCTTCAATGGTCCAATACTGAACAAACCAGTGATATTTCAACCTAAAACCATAAATCTAAATTAGTAACATAATCACACATTTTGAACTGGAGTTACATAGCTGTCACATTAATAGGGCTAATTGTCCATAAAATATTACAAGTGTATAAATATAATAACAAATGCAAATAATTTCTTTACAATGCAAAAATATTAAAACTAAACCTTTAGTTTGTTTAAATATTCCTATACTTAGTTCTGAATCTTCTTAGGGTTTATGTACTCACTTGCAAAAGATAGTTATGTTGTTGGTTAACTCAAGTGGTCTCCCCAGTAAGGGGTGACAATCACCATCTTGATTAATTGAGGTTACTTAAGATCAAGTTTTCAACTAGCATGAGCCCTGGGATGCAGACATCCAGATGATTCTTCTTACGGTAATTAAGTCACAGGCCTCAAGACTCACGTCGGGGTTGGTCCCCCTGCTCACATTATCTCATTCTGTACTCACAGAAGTCTGGGACTCCCACCTAGGCTGACTGTTTGATTGGAGTTTGCCTTTCTTTGACTAAGATAGTAAATGTGTTTTGCATTGAACTTGCTGAGATTCCAAGACTTACTTATTTTTATCTAAGAAACCTGATGTTTAGGAAATGCCAGGCACTGGTCTAAGCACTTCACTAATATTAACAACCCTAGAAGTTTGGCATTACCGTCATCAACATTTTACAGATGAGGAAACGAAGGTGCAGAAAGTTTAACTAACATTCTCAAAGTTACAGCTAGTTGAAGAGCTGGAATTAGTATTTGAACCCAAGCACTCTAGCTGTGGAGTCTCTACTCACTACCTTTATGCTCTGTTGCCTTTCCAGATACACAATGGATTTTCTGTCTAAAGATAAAGATGTTTGAATTTGATGGGCTCTTGAATTTTTTCCTAGCCTTAGAAACATAAAACTCTTTAGGATACACATACATGTTAGACAGGAAGTCACTGAGCTTATAATGTATACATCTAGACAATTGAGAGAGATAGGGTTCTGTAACCCAGGCTTTTTTCTCCTTGGCTGTATAAGGAGATGATTGACCAACTATCATGATAATCAATAGCTCCTAACTATTTTATTTATTTGGGAAATGTCTTAAGTACAGAAAATTGCAGAGACTAATAAGGCAGATACCTTTGTACCTCCCACCTAGAATTAAAAGAATATTAACAATTTGTTGTATTTGAGTCAGGCCTTTTTTTTTAACGATCACTGACAAAGTAGAAGTCCCCTTTGGGCCTTTCCTCCCCTTTCCATCTTTCCACTCAGAGCCAATCATGAATTTAGTTATATTCTTCCAGGCCATGTTTTCCTATATTTCTTTTAATAAGCTCACATTCCTTAAATGGATGACTAGATGCTTTCCTCACTTCTCCAGAGCTTTGGGGATGATTTAATAAGGATATTTCTAGCTTTGGAGATCAAATTCCATAAAATATGGACCTTAAAATGAGAAGAGGATGTCTCTTACTTCCAAAAATAAGTAAATAAAACAAAAAAACCTCCCAAACACCTCATTTTTTATCTTTGTATTCATCCATCTTTGCCTTGCAAGTAAATTATTTTTTAATAAATGTTATACATATATCAGAAAAAGTTTTAAACTATTCTAACTGATCATTATTTTTACTCATGGGAAAAATGGTCATTATTTTTATTCATGATGAAAGAAAATTTCTTAAATAATCATCAGTCAGATTTTTTAAAAAAATAAGATAAAGGTCATTTGCACAACACTTTCTGTGTAATGTTCTTGCCAAAAATGTGTAGCCTGAATTCAATCATGAGGAAACAGACAAATTCAAACTGTGGAAAATCCTTTAAAATAAGTGGACTTCAAAAAGGTCAAAGTCTTGAAAGGCCAAAAGGAAGTTAGGACTGTTATAGATTATTAACAGAGACTAAGGTGACAGCTAAATGCAGGGCATAATCTTTGATTGGATCCAGGATCATTAAAAAAAAACAAAAAACAAAAGCCAGAGAGAGTAAGAGCAAGAACTGTAAAGGGCATTTTTACAACAGTTGAAAAGTTTGAATATGGGTTATATATTAAATATATTATTATATCAAGAATGAATTTCTTGAGAGGGTTAATATCCTTTGGTCTTAGAAGATTTATGCTGAAGAACGTCATGAGATCTGCAACTTACCTTGAAATAGTTCAGGGGGAAAAAAGTGTGCATGTAGAGAGGAAGTACTGTTGTAAAATGTAAACAATTTATGAAGAGTTTATCAATATTCATTGTAATAGTCTTTCAGGTTTTCATATATACAGTGAAATTTGAAAAATTTCAAATATACAGTGTTGGGAACAAAAAGGATGGGACTGGATGAAACAAGATTGGCCCATTGTTGAAAATTATTAAAGCTGGAGATGGGTACCATGGGAGTTAATTATGCTTTTTCCTGGATTATGTCTGTTTGAAAATTGCCTTAATAAAGTTCTTTTTTTTTTTTTTTTTTTTGCGGTACGCGCGCCTCTCACTGTTGTGGCCTCTCCCGTTGCCGAGCACAGGCTCCGGACGCGCAGGCCCAGCGGCCATGGTTCACGGGCCCAGCCGCTCCGCGGCATGTGGGATCCTCCCGTACCGGGGCATGAACCCGTGTCCCCGGCATCGGCAGGCCCAACCACTGCGCCACCAGGGAAGCCCCAATAAAGTTCTTTCAAGAAATAGTAAAATATGGGGACTTCCCTGTTGGCCCAGTGAGTAAGACTCCGCACTCCCAATGCAGGGGGCCATGGTTCGATCCCTAGCCCCGGAACTAGATCCCACATGCCGCAACTAAGAGCCCGCATGCCGCAACGAAAATCCTGGTGCTGCAACTAAGACCCGGCACAGCCAAAATAAATAAATAAATACATATTTAAAAAAAGAAATAGTAAAATAAAGGTCATTCGATGGAAATGTCATTTAACTCTCCACTTGTTTGTCACTGTATCCCAGTAATGGAAGAGTTCCTAGCATCTGGTAAACCACACACATTTGTTAACATTAATCATCATAAAAGGATGGTATGTCCAGATCTGATCCTTTGCTATTCACCTGCATATGTGGACTAATTTCATCAAGCACACAGTGTGAATTCAATAGAGAAGTTATGGACTAATAAAGCTTCTAAATGGAGCTAATAATTATTAGCTATTAAAGAATGTTTCTGTAGACTCACAGATGTAGAGAACAAACTAGTGGTTACCACTGGGGAGAGGGAAGTGGGGAGGAACAAGATAGGGGTAGGGGATTAAGAAGTACAATCTACTATGTTAAAATAAATAAGCTACAAGGATATATTGTACACCACAGGGAATATAGCCAATATTTTATAATAACTATAAATGGAGTATAACCTTTAAAACTTGTGAATCCCTGTGTTGTACACCTAAAACTTATATAGTATAATCAACTATACCTCAATAAATTTTTTTAATTTATTTATTTTTGGCTGTGTGGGGTCTTCGTTGCTGCGCACGGGCTTTCTCTAGTTGCGGTGAGCGGGTCTATTCTTCGTTGCAGTGCGCGCGCTTCTCATTGCGTTGGCTTCTCTTGTTTCAGAGCACGGGCTCTAGGCACGCTGGCTTCAGTAGTGGTGGCAAGAGGGCTCATTAGTTATGGCTCATGGGCTCTAGAGTGCAGGCTCGGTAGTTGTGGCACACAGGCTTAGTTGCTCCGCAGCATGTGGGATCCTCCCAGACCAGGGCTCAAACCCATGTCCCCTGCACTGGCAGGCAGACTCTTAACCCACTGTGCCACTAGGGAAGTCCCTATATCTCAATAAATTTTTAAAAAGAATGTTTCTGTAATGTAATCTTGCCCTTCCTTGGTAATCACTCATTTTTATTTCCTTTTTTATCTTGTCCTTGCAGGTACCAGCATACTACTGCAACAAAAGGAACGAACGCTTGGGAGGAGTGACATTCGCTTGCTGATTGCAGATAGTAAAGGCTTCAGTTGCCCTGAAAAGCAAGTCCTTAAACTCACAGTCTGCAAGTGTGTGGAAGGCGGTGGCTGTGTAGAAATGTGGTATGACTCCTACGTTGGCCTCGGACCTGCAGCAATCGCGCTTATAATGTTTGCCCTTCTGCTATTGCTACGTAAGTATTTTAAAAGCTACATTTTAGCTCTTTTAGTAATGTTAGTACCTTTTTAGGGTATTTTTTTTTTTTTTAGTATTTTGTTACTACGGTAGTCATTGATTTCTTTTGTTTTTCTATAATCACACACACTAGAATGCTATTGAGGGTGAGTAGGGAAGCAAGGATTGATCATTGATAAATTCACCAAAAGTTATTGAAGTGCTCTTCCGAATTTTGTTTTATAAGAATGTATCATCTCCTGATTTAAATACCCAAGGTTATTGTACATGCTCTTCAACACCCTTTTAACCTAAACCTTTTTGGTGTCTCCATTTTGATAAGCTCTACGTGAGGGAGGGATGTCGTCTGTTCTTCCATACCCAGTGCTGCGAACAGCACCTTGTGCATAGAAAGCTGTCAGAAAAGATTTGTTGCATGCATTTAGATTATGGTTACAAGGTTATTTTACAAACTCATCTTTTTCCCATCGATCCTTGCTTTTCACATTCATCTTGTCAGAGCTCCACCTCCCCAGACCCTCTGCTTGGCTTGCCTCTTCACCTGCCCCAACAGGAGCCAGACCCTCTGAGCACTTGTATGTTTCCCAACAGTGACAACCAGCCCTCCCCTCCCTGCATGCCCTCCAATGACCTTGGGTTTCCTTTCACTGAAGAACAGAAGACTGCAGCCTGGGGTCGTGTGGAACCAGTCCACTTGACCCCTGCTCATGGGCAGAGAAACGCCTCCAGGGCAGCCTCAGTTATTACAGTGTCAGAAGACGAGCTTGTCAAAGCCATTAGTAGATGTTCAATTGAATGCACAGCACTCAACAGTTTATAGTGCACTTTTATACCATCATCTCCATTCAATGGGTAAAAATACAGACATGATGATAAATGACTTGTCTCAGCTTACCAAGTTTATAGGTAGGTAGGACTACATCTTTTACCTGGAGATTCCTTGCATTGCCTTCTCATCTCAGATTTCCCAGCACCTAACATGGTGCCTCGCACATGGCAGACACTTGATAAACATCTGTTGAATTACCCCTGGCTGATTTCAGTCTTCATTACGCATAGTAACTATAGGGACTATTATATAAAAAGGAACCTAGGGAGTAGTCAGCTCTTCCTTGGAAGCTGCCACATGGGAGCGTCAATAAAAGCTAATTTGGGGTGGGCTGCTTGCAGATGTGGTTAATTCTTTACTCTGTTGATCAAGGGGCCAGCATTGGCCTTTACTTCATCCTGGAGGTAGAATAAAATTGAAGGAGGGAGCTCTGAAATTTTATTAACTTCTAGATAAAATGTTATATATATTCTAAGGGTTTTTAACGTGGAATCACTTTAGAAAATAGTACTTAGGTAATTCAAAGGTTAACTGGAAACTCAGTGAGTCATGCCTTCTGCCAAATTCTACTCTAGGGTAAAGTGGTGAAGTATTATAGAAGTTCTAGTGTTCTAGAATATTTGAATATATTAAAGTTTTTCTACCCTTAGGGACTTCTGATTTCTTTTTTAACACATATATATATTTTAGATGGTGAATTTTCTCATATTAAAAATTAAAGTGGTTTAAAAAAAAAACAAAAATTTCAGCCTTTAAGTTGGTTTTGATGATTTGGATAGTATCAAATCCAGTCTCGGTGTTCCACTTGTTGACCACAGTCTTTGTGATGGCCAAGAACTCTGAATCCATAAGACTCCCTCATCCTGCCTTTAGGCTTTGGTATAACTCACCCGAAACAGGCTTGGTGACGTTAGATCAAGGGAAGAAAAGAAAAACAGAAAAATAGGGCTGTAAATAAGTGAAGACTGAACTCAGGAAGTGATAACGCAAATTCCAAAATTATGCAACATAAATTTGAAAATCTGTACTCAATTTTGTTTCTGTCCAGTTGTACCACTTCTACTGCTGAAGTGCCATTGTGAGAAGGGCGCCAAAGGCTTTACCCCCATCCCTGGTACCATAGAGATGCTGCATCCTTGGAACAACGAAGGGGCACCACCTGAAGACAAGGTCAGATAATCAGATGTCAACAGAACACGTCTTCTTTTCTGCTTTAAAGGGGCCTTGGGAAGTGTTTCTAACACCTTAGGTCATGAGAGAGTGAAGTGGTCACTACAGATTTCATTCACATGCCTTCGTTAAACACAGGGCTTTGTATTTGTTGCCAGGACAGAGCTGAGGTGGTTTTGCTCTACCCTGACAGGTCCTAAGTTACAGAGAATGTAGAAGAAGCATCAGGCAGTGACACCGAGAATGTAGAACAAAGGTTAAAGAGAGGAAGCGTGTGTAGGGATTTAGGTAGAAATGTTTGTCCCAATATTAAATGGCTGTCTTCCACAGCCAGGTGCTTCTACATTTCCATTCCACGCGATGCATAGGGCCGGCAGAAGTCATTCAAGCAAAGTTTTCCTAATTTGCCTCTGCAGAAGTATCTTATTCCCTGCATACGCTCACTTAGCTCAGGTCCTTCTACCAACCGTACTGAACGTCCGTGACTCGGCTGTATTTGCTCTCACAGGCAGTGCTGCCTCTTCTAGAAGCAGACCACAGGGACAGTGCAGCTGTAGGCGGCGGAGCAGGGGCTGTGACAACCAACGGTGCTACCGTGAAAGGAAGCAGCTCCGCTTCCTTTATCAAAGGGCAGCATGAGATGTCCGAGGTGGACGGCCGATGGGAGGAATACAGGAGCCTCGTCTCAGGGGGGGCCACCCAGGTTACAGGGACAGCAGGAGCCTTGATGACCACGGAAACCCTTAGGACCACGAGAGCCACGGTGGCTTCTAGAGAAGTGGCCAGAGCTCGAGCAGCTGCAGTGGCAGTGAATGAGGAATTCTTAAGAAGTTATTTCTCTGAAGTAAGTGTTGTTTTTTATGTATTGGTGGGGAAAGGGGGGCGGACATTTCTATGTGAACGTGATGTTATTAGGGTAATCATTTTCTTGGATCTAAATGGGACATCGTTCCTTTCATTAAGAGAATGCTTACAGGCAATGAGAAAGGAGAGGTGTGACCCACTGGGTCAGTCAGTCAGCTCAATTATGTGGAGACGACAAATGACCCCACGATCTTGCTTCTCGCCAGGGCATATTTCCCACATTCGTGCTTTTGCCCCTCGATGCAGCTCTGCTCTGCCCCATGTGGTCCGCATTCCAAGATGTGTGCTGAGAGCACAGCTTGTGCCCAGGAAGCTGGCGTCCTTGGGGCGCAGGGAACAGAGCAATGCCAAACCTGGCAATGACCCCCAAAGCCACTGCCTTTTCCCACTCACGTTTCATTGGCCAAAGCGAGTCACATGACCAGGCTGATGTCAGTGGGTCAGAAAGTGCTGTCCCCCTGCAGGGGCAGACTTGCTAGGGATGCGCCGGGTAGGGTGAGAGGGGAGAGACTATGTGACCTAAAAATCACAATCCGTTATGTCCCTTTAAGTGTTTTCTTTTGAAGGCAAGTACTTGGTTCACTATTGGGGTGGTTCATAAAAAATTAGAAGGAAAGTTTCAGGAAAGATGATGGGATGCAGTCAGAAAGCTCATGCCTGGGATTAGAAATTAGAAGCTTCTCTTGAGAACAGGGTCATGCCTGGGAATGGAATGGGCAGAGTCAGATTGCTAGGGACCTGAAGGACCCTTGAGAGGAGTGAGGGGATGGGCTTCCACAGAGGCCAGTTTATTTCTGTCCCCTCCCATCTGCATGGCTGCAAATTACCTGAGTGTTTTCCCACTTTCTGCTCCCTACCATTCTCCCTTCTTTCATACCATCTGCCCGCCCCCAAGTAGACGGGGAAATGGTGATTTGGTCAGTGTCAAGGAAGAGCACTTCTCGTCCATTTCCCATCTCACTGCCGGGCTCCACTCTGGTGTCCTGTTTTATTTCAGTATCTTTTTCCCTCTCTGCTCTAATCCTGCGTGAACCAGTCTTGATTATGTAGGTGTGTTCAGCTTTTAATTTGGAAATCATTTCAAACTCATCAGAAATTTTGCAAGAATAATAGAAAGTTTGAACTCCTTTTTACTCTTTACCCAGATTACCCAAATATTAACATTTTGCCACATTTGCTTTTTGCCTTTTCTCCCTCCCTCCCTCCGTCTCTCTGTCACTCTCTCTCTCACACAGACACACCCACACGCGCACACGCACATCCTCTTACATCACCACAGTACAGAGATTGAATAGTGACACATGGCATATTTCAGTTTAGCCAGTTATCCCCAAAATGTCTTTTATAGCCACTATTTTTACCGTCTAGGGCCCTGATTTCCATTTAGTTATCATGACACTTGTGTCTCCTTTAACCTGAAACAATGCCCTTTGCCTTTCCCATCTTTCATGATATGAATATTTTTTAAGAATACAGGCCAGTCCTGTTGTAGGATGTCCTTCAATTTGTGCTTCTCTGGTGTTTCTTGTCTAACTACAAGACCGAGGTTAAACATTTTGAGCAGGAATCTAGAGACTTGTTCTTAAAGGAAGTGCATCACTCATTATATGCCTGTTTTTCTTTCCGTTTTAGAAAGCTGCCTCTTATACCGAGGAAGATGACATTCACACAGCCAAAGATTGCCTTCTGGTTTACTCTCAGGAAGAAACTGACTCTCTCCAGGGTTCCATTGGCTGTTGCAGTTTTATTGAAGGAGAGCTAGATGACGGCTTCTTAGATGACTTAGGATTGAAATTCAAGACACTCGCTGAAGTTTGCTTGGGTCAAAATATAGAGATGGATACGGAAATCGAGCAGAGGCCAAAACCTATGATAAAAACAGACGTGAAGGCAGCTTCACATTCATTCTATGAGCAAACCAGGATTGATTCCAAGAATACTTATCCCTCCGGTAGCAGCTTTCAAGTTCCAAAACCTTTGCATGAAGCAAACACAGAGAAAGTCACTCAGGAAATAGTCACTGAAAAATCTGTGTCTTCTAGGCAGGCTCAAAAGGTAGCGGCACCACTTTCAGATCCATTGGCTTCTGGTAACGTGATAGTGACAGAAACTTCCTATACCACGGGCTCCACAGTGCCACTGAGCACTGTGGTCCTGGACCCCAGACAGTCCGAAGGCCTGATGGTGACAGAGCGGGTCTATGCCCCGGCGTCCCTCTTGGGAGAGCAGCAGTACGCTAGCGGGGGTAGCATCATGGTTACCGAGAGAGTCATCCAGCCTCACGGGGGCTCACCTGGCCCCCTGGAGGGCACCCCGCATCTGCCCGATGCACACTATGTTATGGTGCGGGAAAGAGAGCGCTTCCTCACCCCCAGCTCCCGTGTGCAGCCCCCTCTGGCCACGCACAGTGTAGCCGTAGGACAGAACGTGACAGTGATGGAAAGAGTGCTAACACCAGCTTCCGCTCTGCAATCTAATTACCAGATTCCTGCCGAAACCTCTGTAATGGCCAAAAAGACTGTGGTTTCTGGAGCTGGAGTCCCGGGCCCTCTGCCAGACTCAGGCTTCAAGGAGTCTAGTCATTCTAATTACACAATAACCACATCTTCCACCAGGGTCTCCAAGCCTAGCACAGTCCAGCAGTCCTCCTAACCAGACACTGCCCCAGAGTTTAGCTAGCAGTGACTCATTTCATGTTTTCAAAGGACCTGGCTTTTCATGAGCCTTACAGGTGTAAGAGGCACATATACCTTGGGCTTCAAATTTTTCTCAGTCACTAATATGCAGAGAACCTCACTGTCTCAGCTTCTAGGAGTGCAATTCAGAAATGCCCCAGGACTTACTGAGGGGGCGTAATGATGATGCTGTGACTTATGGCCAAACAATACTCACAAAGCAAGTGAAATAGAGAATAAATCTGGCTTCTAAGAATTTTATCAAATTAACAAAGTGTCCAGTTCATGAGCCATCCGACAGAGCCCCCCATGAAACTGAGTGGGCCTCTTTGCCTACCATGTTAACATTTAACATTGCTGTTCTATATTCCATACGTTCCTGCACCTAGCAGAGTATCAACAACTTATTTATCCAAAGATACATGCACAGTTTGAGTGACCCATTTTGCTTGTTTGATTTCCTTAAAACTAGAGGCCCTTCAATCCACGTGAGGTTAATTGAATTTTGGAACACTGACATGGTAAGAACACACACTGTGTGTTTCTGTGCATATAACTCTGAGTGTGTGTGTGCGTGTGTTGTGTGACCTCAAAAATAGCATTATACCTTCCCTTTGTCACTCAATAATCATGAAAATATTAAATACTTCAAATTCAGGGCAAAATTCATAAATATAAAATCACTTTATTTTTTATAGGAATAATATACTATTTAAAAACTCAGGATACATTATCTTCTAATTTAGTACGTCTAAATTAACTATATACATGGTGGTAAGAATCCTTTTCACTGCTATAAATCCTCAGTGCCTACCATGGGTGCCAAACCAATATTTGTAGTATCAAACTGAATTTTAGAAGCTACTCTCTTTTACCTATACTTGCAAAAAATACTGAAAGACCCTATAATTTCTATAATTATAAGTTTGAAATTATGATTTATTCCATATCTCAAAGTCATTGACTAGCTGGTCATGGCTTACTACATGGAATATTAAATATTGTGTAGCTGACCTGAATTTGTACATCTTGCCTTTCTTTCTGAAAAGTGTTTTGGGTGTTTTGGCCAAATAAATAGAGTATTTTTATTGCTCCCTGAAGAAATGATCCATTTCAGATTTCAAAGTATAAGTGCATATCAGTAATCAATTATATAAACATCCTCCACAACAAAATAATTTCCATAAATTTTAAAGGCTGTGATTTCATGAATTTTTAATATATTTACTAGGAAAATGAATCTCTAAAAATTCATTTTGTGGCACACTTTTAAAAATATGTTATGCAACAGGTTTACACTTTTTTACGCCCACTGACGTGTATGAATAAAAGGCATATATTTTTAGACACCATAAGCCTGTGGCCAAAATGAAGGTCACTGTTCCATGCTATAAATTTTTTATTCTCTATGTACTAATTGTTTTTGCTTTTTTTTCATTATAGACTTAGTAGTTATTTTTTGCCAAGTCTGCAACAAGAATATCACTACTGTGTGAAAATGTGAATGTGACCTATGTACTCCAGACAAAACTTGGTCTTAAATTTCCTCCTCAGACAGGCTTAAAAAACCTAACATGGCTCCTATATATAAAGTCACCACGTTTTCTAAATGATTTTCTTTGTTCCTAAAAGGGTGATTGTATTCGTTTTTACATTTGTCCTACGGAAGAAACGTTGTAATTGTATGTGTATCTTCAAAATATTTAAATAAAAAATGCGACCTTCTCTGCAGCTTTTTGCCCTTATCTTCTTATTGCCCCCATCTTCTTACTGCCCATATCTTCTTTTTTTTCCTTGTTAAATAAGGTCTATTTTTTTTGAATTTTTGAATTTTATTTTATTTTTTTATACAGCAGGTTCTTATTAGTTATCAATTTTATACACATCAGTGTATAATACATGTCAATCCCAAACTCCCAGTTCATCCCACCACCACCACCACCACCACCCCTCGCTGCTTTCCCTCCTTAGTGTCCATACGTTTGTTCTCTGCATCTGTGTCTCAATTTCTGACCTGCAAACCGGTTCATCTGTACGATTTTTCTAGGTTCCATATATCTGCGTTAATATACGATATTTGTTTTTCTCTTTCTGACTTACTTCACTCTGTATGACAGTCTCTAGATCCATCCACGTCTCTACAAATGACCCAATTTCATTCATTTTTATGGCTGAGTAATAGTCCATTGTATATATATACCACATCTTCTTTCTCCATTCGTCTGTCGATGGGCATTTAGGTTGCTTCCATGACCTGGCTATTGTAAATAGTGCTGCAATGAACATTGGGGTGCATGTGTCTTTTTGAATTATGGTTTTCTCTGGGTATATGCCCAGTAGTGGGATTGCTGGGTCATATGGTAATTCTATTTTTAGTTTTTAAAGGAACCTCCATACTGTTCTCCATAGTGGCTGTATCAATTTACATTCCCACCAACACTGCAAGAGGGTTCCCTTTTCTCCACACCCTCTCCAGCATTTGTTGTTCGTACATTTTCTGATGATGCCCATCCTAACTGGTGTGAGGTGATAACTCATTGTAGTTTTGATTTGCATTTCTATAATAATTAGTGATGTTGAGCAGCTTTTCATATGCTTCTTGGCCATCTGTATGTCTTCGTTGGAGAAATGTCTAGGTCTTCTGCCCATTTTTTGATTGGGTTGTTTCTTTTTTTAATATTGAGCTGCATGAGTTGTTTATATATTTTGGAGATTAGTTCTTTGTCTGTTGATTCATTTACAAACATTTTCTCCCATTCTGAGGGTTGTCTTTTCATCTTGTTTATGGTTTCCTTTGCTGTGCAAAAGCTTTTAAGTTTCATTAGGTCCCATTTGTTTATTTTTGCTTTTATTTCCATTACTCTAGGAGGTGAACCAGAAAAGATCTTGCTGTGATTTATGTCAAAGGGTCTTCTGCCTATGTTTTCCTCTAAGAGTTTTATAGTGTCCAGTCTTACATTTAGGTCTCTAATCCATTTTGAGTTTATTTTTATGTATGGTGTTAGGGAGTGTTCTAATTTCATTCTTTTACATGTAGCTGTCCAGTTTTCCCAGCACCACTTATTGAAGAGACTGTCTTTTCTCTATTGTATATCCTTGCCTCCTTTGTCATAGATTAGTTGACCATAGGTGTGTGGGTTTATCTCTGGGCTTTCTATCTTGTTCCATTGATCTATATTTCTGTTTTTGTGCCAGTACCATATTGTCTTGATTACTGTAGCTTTGTAGTATAGTCTGAAGTCAGGGAGTCTGATTCCTCCAGGTTCATTTTTTTCCCTCAAGACTGCTTTGGCTATACAGGGTCTTTTGTGTCTCCATACAAATTTTAAGATTTTTTGTTCTAGTTCTGTAAAAAATGCCATTGGTAATTTGGTAGGGATTGCATTGAATCTGTAGGTTGCTTTGGGTAGTATAGTCATTTTCACAATATTGATTCTTCCAATCCACGAACATGGTATATCTCTCCATCTGTTGGTATCATCTTTAATTTCTTTCATCAGTGTCTTATAGTTTTCTGCATACAGCTCTTTTGTCTCCATAGGTAAGTTTATTCCTAGGTATCTTATTCTTTTTGTTACAGTGGTAAATGGGAGTGTTTCCTTAATTTCCTTCTCAGATTTTTCATCATTTTTATATAGGAATGCAAGAGATTTCTGTGCATTAATTTTGTACCCTGCAACTTTACCAAATTCATTGATTAGCTCTAGTAGTTTTCTGGTGGCATCTTTAGGATTCTCTATGTAGAGTATCATGTCATCTGCAAACAGTGAGTTTTACTTCTTCTTTTCCAACTTGTATTCCTTTTCTTTCTTTTTCTTCTCTGATTGCCATAGCTAGGACTTCCAAAACCATGTTGACTAATAGTGGTGAGAGTGGACATCCTTGTCTTGTTCCTGATCTTAGAGGAAATGCTTTCAGTTTTACACCATTGAGAATGATGTTTGCTGTGGGTTTTTCATATATGGCCTTTATTATGTTGAGGTAGGTTCCCTCTATGTCCACTTTCTGGAGAGTTTTTATCATAAATGGGTGTTGAATTTTGTCAAAAGTTTTTTTCTGCATCTATTGAGATGATCATATGGTTCTTATTCTTCAATTTTTTAATATGGTGTATCACATTGATTGATTTGCATATATTGAAGAATCCTTGCATCCCTGGGATAAATCCCACTTGTCATGGTGTATGATTCTTTTAATGTGTTGTTGGACTCTGTTGGCTAGTATTTTGTTGAGGATTTTGCCATCTATATTCATCGTTGATATTGGTCTGTAATTTTCTTTTTTTGTAGTATCTTTGTCTGGTTTCGGTATCATGGTGATGGTGGCCTCAAAGAATGAGTTTGGGAGTGTTCCTTCCTCTGCAATTCTTTGGAAGAGTTTGAGAAGAATAGTGTTAACTCTTCTCTAAATGTTTGATAGAAATCACCTGTGAAGCCATCTGGTCCTGGACTTTTGTTTGTTGGAAGATTTTTAATCACAGTTTCAATTACATTACCTGTTATTGCACTGTTCATATTTTCTATTTCTTCCTGGTTCAGTCTTAGAAGGTTATACCTTTCTAAGAATTTTTCCATTTCTTCCAGGTTGTCCATTTTATTGGCATAGAGTTGCTTGTAGTAGTCTCTTAGGATGCTTTGTATTTCTGCAGTGTCTGTTATAACTTCTTTTTCATTTCTAATTTTATTGATTTGAGTCCTCTCCCTCTTTTTCTTGATGAGTCTGGCTAATGGTTTATCTATTTTGTTTATCTTCTCAAAGAACCAGCTATTAGTTTTATTGATCTTTGCTATTGTTTTCTTTGTTTCTATTTCATTTATTTCTGATCTGATCTTTATGCTTTCTTTGCTTCTGCTAACTTTGGGTTTTGTTTGTGTTTTCTCTAGTTTCTTTAGGTGTAAGGTTAGATTGTTTATTTGAGATTTTTCTTGTTTCTTGAGGTAGGCTTATATAGCTATAAACTTCCCTCTTAGAACTGCTTTTGCTGCATCCCATAGGTTTTAGATCATCGTGTTTTCATTGTCATTTGTCTCCAGGTATTTTTTGATTTCCTCTTTGATTTCTTCAGTGGTCTCTTGGTTATTTAGTGACGTATTGTTTAGCCTCCATGTGTTTGTGTTTTTTTACTTTATTTTCCCTGTAATTGATTTCTAATCTCATAGCGTTGTGGTCAGAAAAGAAGTTTGATACGATTTCAATTTTCCTAAATTTACTGATGCTTGATTTGTGGTCCACGATGTGATCTATCCTGGAGAATGTTCCATGCGCGCTTGAGAAGAAAGTGTAATCTGCTGTTTTAGGATGGAATGTCCTATAAATATCAATTAAATCTATCTAGTCTATTGTGTCATTTAAAGCTTCTGATCTGGTACATAGCCCTCTGTATTTTCATCTTGTCTATCTTTCTGTGAATGTGGTTTTTGTTCCACAGGCTGCACGATTGTAGTTCTTCTTGCTTCTGCTGTTTGCCCTCTGGTGGATTGCCCATATCTTCTTACTGTCCCCATCTTCTTATTGCCCTCATCTTCTTATTGCCCTCATATTCTTATTGCCCCCATCGTAGCATACAAGGAATATAGCTGGTCATCAGGGAGGAGACAGCACTCTGAAGGCAGGTGTTTATGGGACTTTGGCATCTTAATTCGAACTGCTTATATCCTGCTCAGCCAGCCTCCTTCCAAGAATATATTTCCCTTCCTAAGTAGGGTAGAAAACAGAAGGCCCAGTTAAATTTGAGTTTCAAACCAATAATGAATAGTTTTTTAGTGTAAGTTATGTCCCATAGTAAAAAATTATCTATTATCTGAAATTCAGGTTTAACTGGGAGTTCTGTATTTCTATTTGCCCAGTCTAGTAACCTTGTTCTAAGGGACTGAGTTTTGCTGTCTGCCCAGAAATTAACATTGGAGGAACCTGTGGATTTGGCTGAAGAAGGCTTGCACATCTGACCCCAAGAGATTAAATCATTCATCCAGTGTGGAGATGCTGTTATAGTTTATTATTATAGTTTACAAGAGAAAAGATCAGAGTTTCTGCCTATGCTATAGTGTGACATTAATAAGTATTTCACAACACGGGTACATCATGACATCCTAAAGCGTGAAGACTGTTCTGTGACCACAGGGCTCCCGCCCCAAGTGGCACATGGGAACAACTCTTGATTGATTTCCTGAATCGCTACAGACATATTCCAGTCCCCACTACATCGAAATTTATACAGTAAGACGTTGCTTATCAAGTATCATTTAGAAATGAGGTGTTTCACATAATAGCTGTCAGATAATTAAATCTTATTTCTTTAACATACAGAAATCTCTTGGTTTCACCATATTAGTGTAGTTCAAATCCTCTATATCACTATTGATTTTTTTGTCTACTTTTTCCATTAATTGCTGAGAGAGGAAAGTTACCATCTCCAGTTGATTGTGGTTTTGTCTGTTTCTTCTTTAATTCTTCCTCTGTTTACTTCTTGTACCTTGAAAATTGTTATATCTGTGTTACTAGATACAAATACATTTAGAATTATTGTGTCTTTCCAAAGAAATGACTCATCATAGAATGTCTTTATCTCTGGTTATATTTTTTGTCTTGAAATCTGCTTTGCCTAACACTGTCACCACTCCAGCTTTCTTAGGCTTACAGTCTGCATGGTATATCTTTTTTGACCCTTTTATTCTCAACCTGTCTATGCCTTTATATTTCCAATGTGTGTTTCTTGTAATTATCATATAGAGAGGTCTTGCTTTCTCATGGAAAGTTTTAATTTACTTACAGCAGTTATTCACATGGATGAGTTTAAACCTACCATCTTGGTGTTTGGTTTTTTCTTGGTCCCATCTGTTCTTTCATTTCTCTGCTCCTTATTTTCTGCGTTTCTTTGTGTGTTGTGTGTTCTAGAATTCCACTGTAGCTCTTCTACTGACCTTTTAACTATACCTCCTCATGTTTATTTTTTTAACTGGTTGCTCTTGTGGAAATCTAATTAAAAACAAAATCTCCTGCCAACCCAGAAAAACTTTCACAAAGGTAGAAGAGAAAGAAAACAGATTTATTATTGAATAAACATTAAGCCAGAATGCGATGTGCATCATAGGCAACCCGTAAAGAAATTGCAAAGACGGAAGAAAATCTCTTACCAGGCGCACAACTGATTACGTACTTGTTCACAAGATAAACGATAACTAGTTCTCAAGCAAGGCGTGCCAGAACCATTTTCATACATAGCTCATCTTAAATTCTCCTGGTAATTGAGGTGGCCATTGTGTTTGTTGACTGCCCTTATCCAAAGAAATAAATCTTTTAATATCTATGACAGGTAGCTAGTTACGATTTGGAGCCAGGCACCCATGGAGAAGGAGAGATAGGGGTGCTTTCTTCCTTGATGTTCAAAGAGATGGCTCCCAAGTCCTTGAGAAAGACATTCCTGCCTGTAAAGCTGGCAAAAGGCTTATTTAGTTTTTTAAAAGATTGATATACCATCTGAAAGGGCAGAGAAAGAATTAACAATTACCAGTTTTCTAAAGTAAAGAGGGAGTGGGGGTGGAAATTTCTTTCCCTTTTCGCATTAGGAAAAATTCCATTTTTTTCTTTTTTAAGATTTCTACTTGCCCTTAGATTCTAGGGCTACACTGTATGTGGCAAGTGGCTACCAACTGAACAGCACAAATATAGACCATTTGTATCATTGTGGAAAGGTTTTTGGCACCATAGTTCTAGAAATTACAGCGTGCATCTTTAATTTATGTAGTCTGCCTTCAAATATTCTACTGCCTCACAATGTACATAAACCTCGAACTTACACATTGTGGATCTTGCTACGTCACTAAGTCTCTATGTCCAAATTTCCTCCTTGCATAAGGACACTGGTCATATTGAATTAGGGTCCATCCTGATGACCTTGTTTTAACTTCACCTCTGTCAAGACCTTAGCTCCAAACACAGTCACGTTCCGAGGTACTAGGGATTAGGGTTTCAACAGCTGAATTTTGAGGGAAGAGGACTCAGCCTGTAACACCTAGTAAACAAACAGACTTAGCTTGAAGAGCTGTACTATTTTTTCCCATGAAAGCCATGAGTTTCTTCATCCAACTATTTGGTTAATAATTAATGCACATTGCTTGAAACAGTAATAAAATTTAAACCTCAGTTGAAAGTAGCTTGAACGAAGACACTGCAGAGTATCTACTGAAACTTTAGAGAAAACCTCAAAGGCAATCAAAGCAAAGCACACCTGGTTGTACAGATTCCAAACCCGGGGACCTAAGATCGTTGACAGCACCAAATACCCCAGCTCAGCAGCATTGGACGCGGGCTACATATAAGCTTTTCTGCTTCCTCAGAGGTTTCTGCAATCCATGCACCACAAATGACTCTTCAGCTAAGCGAGGGGAAGCATAATGATCCTCTCCCGTGGAACTCATTCCAAGGATTAATTTTTTTTTCTTACTTGCTTCTGCGGCTTCTCTACCTAGCTCAGTGGCCTTTCCTGGTTTTCTTTTTTTTTTTTTTGCGGTACGCGGGCCTCTCACTGTTGTGGCCTCTCCCGTTGCGGAGCACAGGCTCCAGACGCACAGGCTCAGCGGCCATGGCTCACGGGCCCAGCCACTCTGCGGCATGTGGGATCTTCCCAGACCAGGGCACGAACCCGTGTCCCCTGCATCGGCAGGCGGAATCTCAACCACTGCGCCACCAGGGAAGCCCTCCTGGTTTCTTTTGTATTCTAAATTTAGGTCACTACAAATTATTCTCCCCCATCTTCCCTACTAGTTTAAAAAAATGTTGATACAAAGACCTTAAAATAAGATATGTTGATCTTCTTCTTCATCATGACTTCTAATATCTACGAGATAATTCACTTCATTTTCACTTCAGTGTAAGGTGTGTGATAAACGTGTACCACTTAGTTCTAATTTATTTCCAAGGTGTGCTTAGTGTTTGAAGGATTCTGATCAGAAATTGACACTCCGGGGGTGGTTACTTAGCCCTTCAAATATCATTATGAAAATCCACATCGGGGGCTTCCCTGGTGGCGCAGTGGTTGAGAGTTCGCCTGCCGATGTAAGGGACACGGGTTCGTGTCCCGGTCCGGGAAGATCCCACATGCCACGGAGCGGCTGGGCCCGTGAGCCATGGCCGCTGAGCCTGCGTGTCTGGAGCCCGTGCTCCGCAACGGGAGAGGCCACAACAGTGAGAGACCCGAGTACCGCAAAAAAAAAAAAAAATCCACATCGGAACTACATTCACCATCCTATGATAAACCATAATGGAAAAGAATACAAAAAAAGAATGTATACATATGTATGACTGAATCGCTTTGCTGTACAGCAGTAATTAACACAACACTGTAACTCAACTATACTTCAATTTTAAAATATATTTTAAAAAATCCACATCGGAAGATTTGCTAACTAGCATAAGAGATAGAAGTTTGTTAATTGGTGAAATGAGTGGTTTTGAGACTGGCTATTGTTGAGGCATTGGGTACACCACCACCCAACATGCAGATCCATGAACAAGGCATGAAAATATGGGGGTCCCAAGAGTCGGATGGCTCCACTGTAGCACTGGAGTCTCACCAGTCCTGTGTCCTTCCACCCCCAGGAGATTCCTGCCATCTGGCCAACCACAATGTTGTCTCGTCCTGTCATCTGAACATGATTCCATCTACCTTTCATCAACTGCTAGTCAGAAGGGACTAGGGCAGAGTAGAAATGCCATGAATTACAAAATCAGGTTGTATGAATTTCTTGACCTGTCTGCTAATAAATATTTGTACATTTTGTAGACTTAGTTTAATGTTTGTTTTGTAACAAACCATTGGTACAGCCCCCTAACTATCTCTGACTAGTAGAAATTATCAGTATTTTAAATCTTAAAAAGTTGTCATTTGCTAACCAGAATGTTCACTTAATTTATTTTCTTAGAAGATGTACTGCCTGGGTTCAACCCCTTCTTTCTGTCGCTCCAATTTTCTCACTTTTAAAGTGTTATTTTACCAAAATGTTTTCTTGTATTATGGATACTTTGTTGGGGAAAAAAAAGGCAAAATGCAGATTAAAGAAAAAGAAACTATTTTGCGTATATTAATCTTATCCCCAACCTCACTGGGAATTCAGATCACTGAAGGCAGGAATCTGTCTTCTCATGATACGCTCAAACAGGACAATTGTGAATTTTGAAAATCCAACAAAATTTTCAAAGTAGATTTACTAAACCTACGCGTGATCTATGATGTGTCTCATCTGTCCATCCTTCATTTAACTTGCAACCTCTAACTTGCTGCATCCCAAGCCCGTTTGTTCTCATTGTAGTCTTATCAATAAACTCTGAGAATATAAAGAGAACTATGAAGGTTTTAGTGGAGAATGGGAATTATTTGCAATGACTCAACATATGTGTTTATTTCAGAGTTCCTTTCTATATTCCGGTTGCTTAGATTGTCAAGATATTCTACTCACTGTATTAAAGACTTGTTTTATTGTTCTGTCCTTTTACTCAAGGCTGACATTGGGATGGAACCCAGATGTCCCACTTCGCCTCATCTACTGCTCTCAGCCTCTATCCAGCAGAAAGTTTGGTTTCACAACACTCTTGAGTTGGACCCTGCTGGAGTAATCTCGAGCTTTGTCATTCCCAACCCCTCTAAGGACCACGCCTACCATCGCCCCAGTTTCACACGGGCTCTTTATCAGAGGAAAAATACTGGGGTGAGGAGGGAAAAACAGCCCTTGGAGTACTGCTATGAAAAAAATAAGAAAACGCACAAAATACAAACATCATAATTGCTTCTAAATATACTCTGGGTAGATGAAGCCCAAGCTGAGTTGGCTTAGCAGTGAATTATGTGTACGTTCACCTAGTAGTAATTCACATGCTTCTCCATTTGGAGATCCTCTGGACCACAGAAATAGATGGAATAACAGAAGCACAATGACCTAAGCAAGTACATGCTCAAAAACCACTGCCGAAGTACCATTGGAGTAAGTGAGTGTTATATGCATTGTGGCCACAAGATGGCACTATGCATGCAGCAAAGGAATCAAAAGTCGATCAGTATCAAAACTACGAGGGAAAAAATTAAGCAGTTTAATAAATTCATTAGCAATGCAAACTCACAAAGACCAATACCTGCCTTTGCTAACTGTGCTCCTCCCAGAGAAAGTGTGATCTGCTTCAGGATTACCTGGGAAACGAGGTCCAGATTATGGAAGTCTGATGAAACCTGTAGGCTCCTTTTGTGTCGAAATACGCAGTGTCTTTTCCGAAGATAAGTCAGGAGGCTTCGGTCCTATTAAAAATGCTGCACTTTGGGGGCTTCCCTGGTGGCGCAGTGGTTGAGAGTCCACCTGCCGATGCAGGGGACACGGGTTCGTGCCCCGGTCCGGGAAGATCCCACATGCCGCGGAGCGGCTGCGCCCGTGAGCCATGGCCGCTGAGCCTGCGCGTCCGGAGCCTGTTGCTCCACAACGGGAGAGGCCACAACAGTGAGAGGCCCGCGTACCGCAAAAAAAAAAAAAAAAGCTGCACTTTGGAGGATGGATTGGCCCATGGATTTACAAATAACGGACTCAGCCCGGTGTGGGCTAATTTTAAGAAGAGATGACTTTTTCTGCAAAACGAGATTTAATTAAACCAACACTTGTTGTCTTCTCACTGTGGGCAGAGCACTGTTTAGTGCCTTAAAGTTTATTCAAAGGTGAGTAAGACCCAGCCTTTGCCCTTCAGGTAGTAGTCACAAACACCTTATTCCGAAAACCAAGACGGCTTGTACTAAACAAGACATCAAAGATAGAAAACGCCGAGGCTGCTGGGCGAGATTAATTCCCCTTTGAGGTTGTGGAGATGGGAATACCTAAGGAGGCTTCTTAGAGAGCCGGGCTTTTCATGAAAAGTGAAAATTAAGTAAACAGGGATCAGCTGGATCAGAGGCTCACCTCACAGGGCTGCGGGTAGCTAGTGTTTGGGAAATGACATGCAGAGGACGCAGCAGAAGGTATGGATGGAGGGTACGTACAGATCGAAGGTGAAGGTCGTGGGACCAGACTCTATGCAACCGAGAGTCACGTGACATTTCTGAGCAGGACAATCTTATGATCAGGGTTTAGAAAGAGCCCCCAGGTTGTAGTGGGGGATGGTCTGCAGGTGGGAAATACTAAAGCAAGAGGGCGGGGAAAAGTTAAAAATAACTCCAACCCATGGGAACCTTAAACAGTAACCTTTTCTTCTCTGATGTTCATTGACTTTTCCATGTATTCCGGTGCCTCTTTCCTTGGGGTAAAGTAAATTTTAAATGTTATGTCAACAAGGTTACTGAACCCACAGAGAAGCCAGATGTAATTATAGCAAAAATGTTTTCCTAAACAAAATCGGGAGATTGCACCTAACAAAAGATTTTCTTTCCTGATTTGTGAATATATTCATAGTCTTACAAAGTTATACAAAGTCTTACAAAGTTAAGCAATCCAAATAACACTGAGTTATTTACTTAATGAATCCATAAACATTTAAAAATAATGAAAGTACTTGCAGTTAGACTATTCCAGAAAATCATTGACCTGTGTTTGTCCCCATGACAGTTTGGGTTTTCTTTGGTCTCCCTTATGAAACTGTAAGCTTCCTGAGCCAGGTACTTTGTCTTTGTTTATTCTTATATCCCTACTACATAACACACTGCTTTATAGATTACAGGTACTCGATTATTTTTTGTTGTTGTTGCATTGACCTTAAATTAAACTGAGTACTATTGAAATTAATTGAATGGCATTCCTTGCCTCACCAGGTATTTAGCCAACATTCTATTGGGAAACTTCAAACAGACAGCGAATTTGAAAGAATTTTCAGAGAATACCCATATTCCCATCACTAAATTCCACCATTAATATTTCACTAATTCTTTCTTTATCACATAGCTATCTACCTACCCATTTCTCTCTCCATCCATCAATCCATCTTATTTTTTAATCAATTTCAAAGTAAATTATAGCCATAAGTACACTTCCCCCTAAACTTCTCAGCATGCATATCTTTAGAGTTCAAGATTTGTTTACATTTTGTTCCCTCTGAGTTAAAATTACAGACAATGTAATGTACCAATTTTAAGTGTGCATTTGCTAAGTTTTGACAAATGCCTACACCTGTGCAACTCAAACCCCTTTCAAGATGTAGAAATTATCACAATGAAAATACTAATGCCTCTTCCTCCCGAGGCCCCACTCCCAACCCAGAGGCAACAACTTTTTTTATTATTTTTTAAATTTTTTTAGTTTTGCCTCTTTATAACTTCATGTAAATTGGAGTCGTATATTTTGTACTTTGGGGGTAAGTCTTTTTTCATTCAGAATAATGTTTTTGAGATTCACCTGTGTTGTGTGTATCAGTAATACATTTCTTTTTGTCGGCAGTAGTGGTCTATCATATAATCATGTCAAAGTTGGTTATCCGTTCTCATTTTGATGGACACCTGGGCTGTTTTCCAATTTTGTGTTATCAGGAATAAAGTTACTATGAACATTCTTGTTCAGGTGTTTGCAGCCGTATGTTTTCATTTCTCTGGGGCAAATAACTAGGATTGCAATTGCCGGTCACGGGGTAAATGTTTAGATATTTTCAGGAGCTCCTTTTTACAAAATGCTTGGCAATTCTCCCCCCTGGTTTGACAACCTAAGAGAAACCCTGAGTAAGAGCACCCATACAAGCTCACTGAATGCTACACACCTCACTCAAAACTCCAGAACATCAGAGGGGTCTTTCCACTCCATGTGATACACACCAGCTATAGACCAAATGTTTGTGTCCTCCCAAAATTCAAACTAACTCCCAATGTAATGGTTTTAGGAGGTGGGGGCTTTGGGAGGTGATTAGGTCATGAGGACGAAGCCCTCATGTATGGGATTAGTGCCCTTGAGACCCCAGAGAGCTCCCTCAACCCTTCCACCATGTGAAGACTCAGTCTGTGAACCAGGAAGGGGGCTCTCACCAGACACTGAATATGCTGGCACCTTGATCTTGGACTTCCAAGCCTCCAGATCTGTGAGAAATTAATTTGTTCTTATAATTTGTTTATAAGCCTCCCAGTCTATGGTGTTCTGTTATAGCAGCTCAAATAGACTGTCAATACATACATACACACACACACACACACACACACACAGAACTGAAAGCTGATTCGATGATAGAGGGATGCTTAGCCCGAGAGTAGCCATCTATAGGGTGTCTAGAAGCAGAAAAGATAAGATGGATTCAAAGATCTGCTCACAAAGCCATGATGGTGAGTAACTGGTCCAGTTAATTCCTTTCTCTGCGAATTTGAAATGGAGACACTGGAAAGAAGCATTTAGTTAAAAGTGGACACAGAAGGAAAAAGAGACAAACAAAGCACTCTTCCAATTCTTTGAAAGCAGCTAAATCAGTGGTTAAAGAGATAAATGGGGATTCTTGCTTTTCTAAGATATGAGCTTTTTCATCCGGGAGTTTCCCTTGCAAATGAGCAGGAATAATCTAGAGAATTCTCAGAAAGGGTAGTATTGATGTAGTCCACCTCATTATTGCTAAAGCAGGATTTAAATTCTTAAAAATTAGGAAAACTGGCTTAGGGATCCACCTACCCTAGCCACAGACAATAGCTCAGTTGGAAAGGAAATAAAGGCAATGATCAAGAGGAATATTCTCTCTCTCTCACTTCTGTCTCTCTGTCTCTGTCTCTCTTTCTTTCTTTCTTTCTCTCTCTCTCTCTCTCTCTCTCTGTGTGTGTCTCCAGTAATGTTTGGTCATAAGTACAAATCAGGGGGTTAGAAAAAAGCAGCAGAGAAATATAAAAGAAGGAACGCAGAGAGAAACAAATTCTCCAGGTCTTCCCCCCTCCAGCTCTAACACCCTGGTAACGGGGATGCGCAACCTCTGCTACCAGGCGCTTCCTGTGACACTGCCAGTGACCCATCAAAAGATAATCGGATTCAGCAGCTAAGTTTCTGAGATTTCACCTCAGGAGATAATCTTACAATGAGGCCCAGATGTGTGTAGAAGGATGTTCATCACAGTGTTGTTTATCATGCAAACATTATAAATTAAAAGTCAGCTCTGTGCAGTGCCACCTGTAGATCAATGACATACTTTAAAGTTACAAAATGATGATATTTCTAAATTACTTTCAGTAATTGCAAGAATACAAGGGAACATGGAATCGGTATTTCCACGGCTCCATCCAAACTTCGTGACAGTGTGTGTCAGCTACAGCAGGCTTAATGGCCCACTTTTCATATGAGCAAACCAAAGGGTGTGGCCCCGTGTACAGGCTGCTGGGCAAAGCTTTCACATGCGGTGACATTCGCCCCTGGGTTGGTGACCTTCGCCCCCGGGTTGGTGACCTTCGCCCCTGGGTGGTCCTCACTCCATCAAAACTTGTAACTGCAGTCAGTCTTTAAGAGAAGAAAATAAATGCGCATTTCACTTTGGAATAATAGTACTCTGAAGCCACAGAGAGACACTGATACATGACAATGGCGGTGGTAGTAATAACAGTATCCAGTATTTACTGGGTACTTTCTTTGGGCAGACACGATGTTAATTAAGCGTTTCTCATACTAATCTATTTTTATCCTCTCAACAATCCTAGAGATACATCCTATTCTCCCATTTTATGGATGAGTAAGCTGATGGTTAGTGCAGTTACACAATATGTAAAGCTAGATGGTCCGTCTCCTGCTTTCTGCATCATCAGAGGTTTAGCCCAAGCTAAAGAAATGATGACAGGAAGAAGAGAAAGTCAAGTGTAAGGGGCACTTCAGGACTGCAGAAATCTGTTTATTGCACCTTCCCATCTTTGGGTTTTTTGGGACAGAGAGGGGCTCTTTAAAAACAATTCAAGAGCCAAAGACGCAGGAAAGGGTTTTTTTTCCTCAAATACTCTATTTTTCATCATTGCAAACAAAAGCACAAGGCAGAAATTTCCATGCATCTGTGATCTATGAGGGTTAATCCTCTTTAGCTATCACTTAGCAACAGGGTAACAAATGGAGGTTGGCATCCCCAGGCTGATCAGCATTTTTTTTTTTAAGTCAAAAAAGATCAGAGTTATTACAAAATACAGCCAACAACCCTGAGGCTTACAGGGGTTTTAAAGGTCAGGCAAAATTGTTGTCGGTTTGCTTTGAGTTTTTTTCCTTCGCTGCAAAATAAGTCTTCTTTGTTTGTTTGGCTTATAAAATGCATATAGTCTTTGAAAGAGACCAGAGTCTGGGCTGTGGGGAGAGTCCCCAGCTCGCTTAGTCACTGAACCTCTGGGAGGTCTTGTGCCCATTACTCAGCCTCTGCAACGTCTCAGCTTTCTACATCCACAGAAATCCCCACCAGCCCACGATAGTTAAGATCAGGGGTGAAATGCTCTGAAGCCTCCAAAAAAACTGTCAAGACTCGATTTCAGCAATGAAGAAAAGAGCAATGATTTGCAATAAGTGAGGAAAACACATTCACAGTCTCAGGGCTGAAATGAGCTTGGAAGGTCAGCTAGACCTAGCCTCCCATTCAGAGGCACCTCCTGACCAATGAAAGTAGGAAAGTGGGCGTGGGTGGGCTCCATTGTTCTTTGTTATCCACTCCCATTCACAGCTTCTGTGTCAGGAAGTTCTTCCCTGAGTCTCACTGGAATCCCTCATGGAACTGTTTCAAGCTAATCCCTTCTTATACTCTTTATAATGGAAGGATCTATTTTTCTTCTGATTTTCCTTAGTCTTTTATTAATTTGACAGGCATCATGAATTCACATGGACCTGTCTCTTCTCCAGGTTCAATTTTTCAATTATTCATTAGAAAGACATTTACCGGGCCTGGCACTAGACTAAGTCCTGGATATACAAAGATCCTTACAACACGATCCTCGCTGGCGAGGAGCTTATGGTCTCCTGCGGTGACGCGGATACTTAATGAAATAATGGCAGCAGACTCTGCTGTGTGAACTTCGGGAGTGTTCTGTTTTTGAAACTTTGCATTTTAATGAGCGACCATTCAAAACCACCTTAACTTTTCCATGTCAAAGTTTCAGCTCTACTCTTTTTTTGGCGGTACGCGGGCCTCTCACCGTCGTGGTCTCTCCCGTTGCGGAGCACAGGCTCCGGACGCGCAGGCTCAGAGGCCATGGCTCACGGGCCCAGCCGGTCCGCGGCACGTGGGATCTTCCCGGACCGGGGCACGGACCCGTGGCCCCTGCATCGGCAGGCGGACTCTCAACCACTGCGCCACCAGGGGAGCCCCCCATTTCTATTTTTATCACTAAAATCCAATTATTTCTTAATTTCCACTGGGAGAGAGAGGGGCGGGGCCGCCATAGCAGATGGGCACGCCCTCTAGGGGCAAAATGAGATAAAAGGAACGTCAAACTGTGTCCAGTTCCGTCGTAAGTGCATGGAGTGGCAGTAAATTAATCTCTCTCCTGGATTTAAGGTACCATAAATTATAAGATGGACTCTTTGCTTTAATAAGAGAACAAAGAGTCCAGAAATGGGAATGAGTACGACAACATATACACCCTCTGGATTCTAGAAACCCAGGGGGAGTGCAAGGAGATACAGTGGTGCATTTTCACTGTTTTCCTTTCTGGCTGTTGCCGGTTAATGATGCGTCATGAATGTAGCTAATGATGGATTGCAGAGCACCAAGTACCTGCTATTTCACAAGTCCTCCTGCAGAAGGGACGTCATGGCCCCCATTTAACACCTGGGGAAAGAGAGGCTCAAAGAAAGAATCTGCCTCGATCTTAGACCCAGGATTTAAACTCAGGAGGTTAACTTACAAAGTCCACGATTGTTCCACTCTCCTGAGCTTCTTTCTGCTCTCCCCCCAAATCCTGGGGCTTCCTGCCTGCTCTCCTTGAAGCCTCTCCCCAGCATGAGCACGAGTTAAGTTTCCTGTGGGCTCCGTTTCAGGGTCATTTCAATCCATCCCCACTCCTGGGGAATGTCCTCGAGTCTGTCAGCTCCAGGAACCTACCTCAGAAACCTGTGTCTCAAGTCCCCGCTTTCCCGGGCATGTCTCCATCCCCACTGCATGTCTCCACTGCATGTCTCCATCCCCACTCTTCAACATTCTGGAGACTGGAAACCTCCTCCCTGCTAGTGGATTCTCCCTAAACTTCTAGACACTCCCTAAACGATAGTGCCCTGATCCCCGCACAGCCTGGGCATGGAATTCAGGAAACCAGGAGTGTCCAAGTAGGGGCATGTGGAGATGCTAAGAGCATGGATGAGCCAGTGGAGAGCTGGGGTCAGGAGACAAGGACAGAGAGGCCAGGCAAATGTCAGGGGCCTTGGGGGACTTCCCTGGCAGTCCAGTGGTTAAGACTCCACGCTTCCAATGCAGGGGGCGTGGGTTCAATCCCTGGCTGGGGAACTAGCATCCCACAGGCTACATGTTGCAGCCAAAAAAATCAAAAAACACCCACAATGTTAGGGGCCTTGGAATCCAGCAGAAGATTCCAGCACATTGGCCCGAAGGACCATATGGAATTAGCCACATCTCAAGGGAGAGCAGTACAGGCCCTCCAGGGACAGCCTGGCTATACCACCGTGGAGATCAACATGCCGGGAGAGGGCCGTCCCACCAGGAGTATGGGTGTTTTCCCTCGTGCCCAGGGACAGGGCACCCAGGAGAAAGAGGAGGGAAGGAGATGCAAAACAGTTTAAGTTAACCCAGCAAATGAGTGTTTTAAACTATAAGAGACAGGATTTCCTTAATTTGGCAAGTTTAAGTAGCATCCCACATCCTCTTATCCTGGGGAGAGATGGGGGCACCAAACATGGCTTAGAGAAAAATAAAGGAAGGCCAGCTTTGTGCACATTTGAGTAGCATGTGTCTCATCCAGGCTGTGTTATGAGAGGAGAGTTGCCATGGGTGCTGTGGGATAAGATTTAGTCTAGGGAGTGGACCTGACCCTACTGTGGGAGGAGCTCGGAAACCAAGAAACTGGAAGGAAAAGTGAGACAATCAGAGAAAACGCCCTGTCCAGGCCTCGTGAAGCGCTGGCTGGGTGGGCTGACCAGAGCTGGCCAAGTGCTGGTCAGTCAGTGAGGAGAACAGCAGTAGGGTTGCTTGTGTGGTGAAGCGGGGCACTGCAGATCCCCAGCCACGTGGCTGGTGCTAGACTGTCGTTCAGCTGGGCCAACAATCAGGAAAAAGAGCTGCACACCGGAGGGATGCAGCAAGGACAGGCTGAAGCCACTGGACACCACCCATCCGTCTGCCACCATATCAGCCTGCAAAGAGCCTCAGAGCAAACCAGCCACTACTCCCCGGCTGCCTCTCAAATCTCATGCAGGTGTCTCTGTTGACGAACTCTCACTCAGACCATAGAGGGAAGGGGACGCTGGAACACATAGGGGATTCTGTTCCTCAAGCAAAAATGTGGCCATTGAACAATCCAGTACACTGTGTCTACATTTCCATCCTGCTACGGAATAGCTTGAAGCTTACTAGACACATGCGCACAGAGCAGTTGTCAAATGAAATCGGTGGAATTCAGAGAAAGCCAGGACAAAAGCTGACACTGAGGGCGGATCTGATCCTATAAATCATGTTGTAGATGGAATATTTGTCACGTGGTAGCTGGCGTGTGACAGATTCTCTGACGAGCAATATAGTTCATGACCCACACATGTTCCATTCCTGATACCAACACTTCCGCAAAAACCTTCACTCTTCCTTAGCAGAGAGTTCTCGACCTGGTCCTGCTGTCTCCAATTACTCCACAAACAGCAGCAGGATATGGGAAACAAGAGGATAGGAAACACTGGCTTCCTGTATGGCTCACATTTAGGCTTCTCAAGAATAATTTGGGTGCATCTATAACTCCTCTCTCAACCAGGATGGAGCACAATCAAATGGGTTGGCTGAGATGTGAATTAGCCATGTGGTTGAACTTTATATCTTCTGAACGAGACCTAAAAGACCCCAGGGCGTGAAAACGCTGCAGTCGGCACTGTCTGCAGAATTACAATTGCCACTCCTTGGACCGTCTTCTTTCCTGGCTGATAAAAGCCGAAAATGCCAGACACCAGCTTTACTGCCCTGCCTTGTGGCCAGGTCCTGAGCGTGTGGCTCCATCCTGGCCAACAGGCTCAGAGGGAAAGTCATGGGAAGGCTTTTCCTCCCAATCAGCAGAAATGCCCTTCTTCTGCTCAGGTTTCTGTTATCTGAAGACACAATGGGGACAGCCAGTGGGTGGGTGACAGCCCTCAGGGAAAGCCAAGCAAGTGGCAGAGAAGCTGGGCCCAGAGCGGTGTTGAAACAACCTGCATTCATCTACGTCTGACCCCTTGTAGGTGAGCAGAGAAGCATGTGTGCTCCGGCCACCCTTGCTCAGGTGTCCCATTCCACACAGACTCACCCCCAAGCTTGATACCATCTGAACATGCCCAGTTTTGCAAGGAATCCACTGCCCTTCACAGACTGAACTAGGACATCTGAACAAGCCTACGAGGGGCCGCACACAAAGACCCCAGTGGCCTGCTCTGGGCCTCCAGGCTTTCCTCTCATTCTTCTGGTCAGATTCTGCTGACTCCTGGCTTTGCTGCTTTCTCTTGCCAAAGATTTGCTGGCCAGCTAGTCTTTTACATCGGTCATAGGCCTTAGGGGTGTTAACACATGTTGACCTTTGTTCTCCTTCTGAATACTTCCAGCTCTTGCCCAGAGAATCCTTGCCCCCCAGGTAACCTCATGCCCCGGGCCTGATACTTCCAGGCTGGGCCACCCCACGCCCACTGAACCTGTCTCACTCCTCCATCCACAGGCAGCAAAAGGGTAAATGGAGACCATGGGGTTTGGCCCAGAGGATTGTGTGTGGGAAAGCCTTGTGGGATTTTTCTAGATTTACAATATACTTTCCCCTATGTGATTCCTTAGAGTTGAATGTATGTCCACCAGAAAAGAAGGAACTTTGAAGATCAGGTATAGTACCAAGAAGAAATCAATGCCCCGAGAGGAATAATATCAAATTCATTAGAGTCTTAGACATTCTTCTGTATCAACTCTAATCAAGTATTTGTTTGCATGGCGGTCTTCTGCAGTAATGCAGCAATACTGATACCTATCAATGGATACTGCATTCAATAAATAATTCTTATCCTACTTTGTGCTAGAGGCTGTCATTATCGATATAGAGAATGTAATCAAATTTTCACTGTAGGCACAGGTGAGAATTTCACTGCCACCTATTGCAAAGCTAAACACTAATTTCAGCCATTATTTATAAATTATAAGTAAGGCATCCAATTGGCCTTGAGTTTGTGCATAC
Source organism: Neophocaena asiaeorientalis asiaeorientalis (assembly GCF_003031525.2). Classification (NCBI taxonomy): domain Eukaryota; kingdom Metazoa; phylum Chordata; class Mammalia; order Artiodactyla; family Phocoenidae; genus Neophocaena; species Neophocaena asiaeorientalis. The sequence continues at coordinate 531,558 of NW_020174565.1, forward strand.
ATGTACTTGACAATACAAAGTAAACAGGATCTTGAGGCATGAATTTTGTTAATCACCCTTCTTGGTTGAGGACCTCAGTCTTGGCTTCAGCTCTGACATTAAATACATTTGGACACTCACTATTCTGACGTCCTTATCTATGCAGAGAACAGGCCCAGGCCATCAAGCATTTTCCTGTCACCTGTATTGAACCTGTTCCTGACATAGGGTGGCAGCTTGGGCAGGTAGGTTTGCCAAGGGTTATATGTGGCCTCTCGGCCCCAGGAATCAGTATCAGGCCATTCTGAGTGCTGCCCCTTCACCTGGGCCCACTTCCCACTGGCCACAACCCCATCCCCTCCCTCTACTCCACCTCTAAGTGGGGTCCTTTATGTATTTATTTCCAAGTGTTAAGCTGTACCTGGACACCCAGGCTTATAAATGTGGACACATATATGAGTGCACTTTCACATGTGGTTTATTAGAAAATATGCATGTCCCCAGGGCTCTTCTATCAGTAACACTAGAAAGAGTCTGCCTCGGTGCTGTTTACAACAGCCAAGACATGGAAGAAACCTAAATGTCCATCGACAGAGGAATGGATAAAGAAGATGTGATACATATATACTATGGAATATTACTCAGCCATGAAAAAGCATGAGATAATGCCATTTGCAACAACAGGGATGGACCTAGAGATTATCCTACTAAGTGAAGTAAGTCAGACAGAGAAAGACAAATATCATATTATATCACTTATATGTGGAATCTTTTAAAAAATGATACAAATGAACTTATTTACGAAACAGAAACAGTCTCACAGATCTCAAAATCAAACTTACGGTTACCAAAGGAGAAACGTGGGGGGAAGTGATAAATTAGGAGATTGAGATTAACATGTACACACTACTATAAATAAAATAGATTACTAGACCTACTGTAGAGCACAGGGAACGTTACTCAATATTCTGTAATAACCTATATGGGAAAAGAATCTGAAAAAGAATGGATATATATATGTATAACTGATTCACCCTGCTGTACACCTGAAACTAACACAACATTGTAAGTCAACTAAATGCCAATAAAAATTAAAAAAAGAAAAATAAGGCATCTTTGATATGAAAAAACAGGGTCTACCTCATTTTATTTTTCCCTCCTCTCACCTCAATCCCTTCCTTATTTCCAACATTAGCAACTAAAGAAAGGGGTATTTTAATTCCATCACCCAAAAAATTCATTCCCAAATGACTGCAGGAACACATTTTTATTTTCATTTAAAGTTTTGACTAAGGTTACCAAAAAGAATGGAAAGTAATAATAAAATGAAAAGCCTAATGGCTTGAAACAAAACGTAGTGCCGTCATCACTAGCATGGCTATCCAGAAGATTTTCTACAGGGCTCTTTTTTACGGAAGCAAATAAAGGTGAGAGGGAAAGAAATGGGTGTGTAAAAATAGAAGCAAACAGAACATGAGAATTTTGCAAGTCTCAGTCCACAAGTAAAAGGAAGGGACGGGGCTGAGTCAGCAGGGTGATTGGGAAACGTGTGACAGTCTCCACAGCCCCTTTGCCTAAATAGTAACAGGACAACATTAAAATTCGGGTATTTCCCCCTTGGTCTATGTGTGGTCTAATGGTTCTCACATCTGCTCTCCTAAACCTGAGTTATACTCTGGAGAGCATTAGCTGTTGAGAAACTGTTCTTTCCTGAGCCAACTTTAGAAGAAGGAACAATAGGATTGTTAAGTCCCGAAGAATCATGCCTGTGACCAAGCTTAGACCCCAGTTTAGTCATGAATTGACTGCAACATTCCAGAATCCTCTATGTGAACCTTGTATTGGTTAAGACTCCATGGTTGCTGATTGCTTCTGAGAGTGATAAGTTCCCGTAAGTCTAATCAAATCTGGGGGCCCCGGGGACATTGTGTGAACTTAGGGTGTGAGAGGTTCCCAGGCTTCAGAGTTCTGTTAGTTATATGATATGGATTGTTCCTCTTTAAATAAGAAAACATGTGCTTGGGGAACCGAGGAATCCCTGCGTGTATTAGATGAAGTAAACCAGATTAAAATAAATAAGTGTAATTGGAGAAGTTGAGATTATTCTTAAAGCTCAGCCAATCATTCTAGCTGCCAATCAGAAGCCATTTCTACCACACAAAATCCTGCACACGGATGTGTATAGCAGCTTTATTCATAATTGCCAAAATGCGGAAGCAACCAGGATGTCCTCCAGTAGGTGAATGGATAAACCAACTGTGGTACATCCAGACAAAGGAACGTCATTCAGCCATAAAGTGAAATGAACTATCAAGTCGTGAAAAGACATGGAGGAAATTTAAACACATATTACTAAGTGAAAGAAGCCAATCTGAAAAGCTATGTATCGTATGGTTCCCGCTATATGGCATTCAGGAGAACGCAAAACTATGGTGACAGTTAAAAGATCAGGGGTTACTCAGGCCTGGGGGAAGAGGGATGAATAGGCAGAGCACAGAGGAGTTTTAGAGCAGTGAAACTATTCTGTGTGACACTACAGTGGTGGATACATGTCGCTGCATTTGTCAAAACCATAGAATGTACAGCACAAAGAGTGACTCCTAATGTAAACAATTAGTTCATAATAATGCATCAGATTTTACCCATCAATTGTAACAAATGTGCCCTGCTAATGCAAGATGTTATTAATAGGGGAAATTGTGGGGTGGGGAGTTTGAGGGGCCTGTGTGGGATTCTCTGTACTCTGTACTCATTCTCTGTACTCATTTTTTTGTAAACCTAAAACTGCTCTAAAAATACTCTATTTTTTAAAAAAACATTTAAAAAACATTCCTAGGTGTTTCCCTATAGATAATGCTCTTGTGGATTTAGTTAAAAGCCTTTCTTTTTTTTTTTTTTTAAAAGCCTTTCTTGATCTCAGAGAACACATCGTAACCTTGAGGTAGACCGTCCCATTCAGGGTGTTGGAAAGGCATCCTTGCGCAGGAAAAAGGTGGAGCCTATTTTAGTATCAGCTCTAGTTTCCTCACTGAAGATTTGTATGGCCTTGAGTGATCTGGTATAGGTCAACTGCCCAAATTTTTCTCCATTTCTCATCTATAAAATGTAGATTAAAAAAAGTAACTCTCTCACAAGGCTGTCATAAGGATTTGCTGCACATTGCCTAGCTCACCACAAGCCCTCCATAGATGCCTGCTGGATGTTACTCTATGCACCCTGCCACAAGCATCTCATTGAACCTCCATTGTTTAATCTGTAAAGTGGGAATTTTTACTGGGGACTACAAAGGTGCCTTCCAGGCCAGGAAGTCTAGGTTTCTACAATTAAGGTCTGGCTGAAGGAAGACAATACAGTGAAACTAGGTGTTACTAGAAGCTGTTCAAGAGGAGAAAAGGAAAACAACAGACATGTACTGAGAGCAGGTTCTTGGTTAAGCCAGTGCTTTCCATACCTAGTTTCCTTCGATCCTCCCCAAGCCCCCTCAATCCCCTCCATTCACCCAGAAGGTGGTAACGGCAGGATTTGAACACAGGTCTGTCTGACCCACAGCCCATGTTCTTTCCTCGACTCCATGCTACCCTTATGTAAACACTTCCCCACCTCATCTTCTACTTGGGACAGAAGGAGACATCAAAATGCTGGGAACAACTTAACAATACAGTGTGATTGGCTAAGGAGATTTTCTCTGCAAGAACAAAGCATAATGACTCCTGCTAACAAATGAGAGAAATCCCAGAGGGAAGTAGAGCTACGAATACCTAAGAAGGTTCACAGCCACAATGTCACCCCAGCAAGACAGCACTGAATGAGAGTCTGTCCTGTCTTTTTTGAGAAGAGGTGTATGTTCTGAGTGCCTTTCAGCCCTGCTTTCCTGCTGATCCAGCGGCTCCAGCCCTAGAGCTAAGAGGAAACAGCGATGAGAAGACCAATTTTCCTGAGTCCTAATGGCGAGACGTGTCTCCCTTGTGTAGACATCATTTCCCTCGTAGTTACTGGCTTTCACTGGCCCAATTTGGCCCCCGCAGCCTGTGTAAGCCCTGAAATTGCAACCCTTATACATTCAAGTCCAGATTATCCTTCTTAAAGGGAATCAACAATTGTTGAAATCCCCAGGTAATCTCCCAACCTCATTTGCACCATTTTTTTATACTGCTTTCCCAGAAAGCCCAAGTTCTAAATTGAAAGAACAAGCAAAGAGAGGTTGATGGCTTTGAATGTCAAGTCTAAGCCAAGAAGCCAACCAAACATGGTACCAGGGCCCCAAGGAGTTCCCATATTCCCCAAGAGCTCCCAACTCTCAAGCCCATTCCTCTTCAGAAAGTCACAGACCTGTGCTTACAGCCCCAGAAGAAGCAAGGAGGCCAAGCTGGAGGAAGCAGGTGCAGTGCAGCCCCCTCCCATGAGTCCAGGTCAGAGCACAGGCTGGCTGCCTCCGAAGTTTGGATCTTAAGCTCTGATTTAAAAGCACCCAGTGCAATAACTGTAGGGCAAAACCAGGAAATAACTAATAAGAAAGAGCCAGAGTGGTTTCCAGAGCAATTATGCCTGAGGGTCCTAAACACTGAGCAGACAGCCTGGGGACTTTGGGCCAGGATGGTCCCCCATGTCCCTCTCCCCAGGATCCCACCTTAATCTGGTCCCCAGCTAAAGCCAGAAGCACATGGTGGCTGACTCAATATACCCTTGTGTGGGAGAGTTACCTGCCCTGACTCTCTGCTAGAGGTAGTAGCCAGCCACAAAACAGAGACACTGAGCTAGCAGGATGGACAAGAGGTGGGTGTGAGAGACGAGGGGGAAAGTGAGGAGGGAGAGGAAGGAAAGCTGGGATAGTGAAGATGGGGTCTAGATCGGCAAAGATTCATGGAAACATCAGGATCGAAAGCCTGTCTTTCTTCTCTTCCCCCCCAAAAAAAACCTCCCCTCCACAGTCTTCGTCACAGCCACAACCCCACAATGGCACCTGTCTTTCCCCCAAGCTTATGGGCAATTTCAGTCAGCATTGCCAGCCAAGCCCTTGATTACATGATTTCAAGCATATAAATCTGTTTCCTCTCTCTCCTAGCAAGAGGTTTCAGTTGCTTGAGGACAAGATTATGCTTGAAACGTCCCTTGCAGCTAAGAGCTAGTACTGCAGGTAAAGACCCTCTCCGCAAGACGTGTGTAGACTCACTAATTGCACTGGCTCCTGCCAGCACCTGTCCTAGATGAAGGCTTTGGCAGAAGGATGCTCGAGAGCTCCCCCTGCAGGACCATCTGCAGATTCAGGGGCCTCATAGGTAATGACAATAGATAGGGCCTGCCAGCCCAACCATTAAAGGGGATTGACGTTGATATTTCATCCAGAAATAGATGGCTATTTTTCAAACACACACAGACACACACACACACACACACACACACACACACACACACACACTTGATTTATAAAATACAAAGTCATTTCAAGGCACTGCTGACCTCTTATTAACTTTATGTCATAGGGTTTTTTTCCTAAATAGGTAGATATTAGAAGTTCAAGTCCAAGACATTTTTTTTACCTTAGAAAAAGAATTTCTACATCATATCAGAAGGGGTTGGAACACCTGAGCCACACACCAAACGCTGAAGCCTCCGCCAGTTCAGTCAGGCAACATGCTGCTTACCGGAGCCCAGGGTCCAGAGTCCCCACTTATGATCTCAACCTGCTGCAGCTAGTGCCTCTGAATGAATATTTTTTGAACCTGCCAAAGAAGCACTTCTGAATGCACAGAAGCCCAAAGCTCAGGGCAAAATTTAAATATTACTGATGCAGTTGTCACCCTTGACCTGTTTGCAGGGAGCTGCAATCATACACAATCTAGAAACGTGATTGAAACACTTCTATTTTAGCTGACAATCAACGACAAGGTCCAGCTCCAACCCATCCCCCTCCCCAGGGCAGATTATTTAGAGCCCCATCCTGGAGTTCCCTGGCGGTCCAGCGGTTAGGACTCCGTGTTTCCACTGCAGAGGGCACAGGTTCAATCCCTGATTGGGGAACTAAGACGTCACATGCCGCTCGGCCAAAAAATTAAAAGTTTAAAAATTAAAAAAAAATAGGGCTTCCCTGGTGGCGCAGTAGTTGAGAGTCCGCCTGCCGATGCAGGGGACACGGGTTCGTGCCCCGGTCCGGGAGGATCCCACATGCCGCCGAGAGGCTGGGCCTGGGAGCCATGGCCGCTGAGCCTGCGCGTCCGGAGCCTGTGCTCCGCAACAGGAGAGGCCACAGCAGTGAGAGGCCCGCGTACCGCAAAAAAAAAAAAAAAAAAAAGATTAAAAAAAAAAAAAAAAAAAGAACAGAGCCCCATCTTTGCATGGCCAGGAGGAGGGGACCACAAAACTTCCTCATATTTCCCAGCAACCACAGAGGCAGCAGAGCTCCTCCCGTTCCTTTGACCTAATTTATGACCTTGATTTTTACAAACTGTCTGGCGTGATATCCATGTCGCATAGTGAAGCCCACTGAAATAAATGGACATCACTCGAATGTCATGATTATTACTCACATTTCTACATGATTCATAATCCAAGAGGCAACTACTAAGCTAATAAATATCCAAGTTCTGACAGGACTTCCATATTTTATGATGTCAACGCTTGCATTTGGGCAAAAAGGCAACAGGTCTTCAGTTGAGGTATGATATAGTGATTCGTAGCCTTAAAGAGGGGAACTGGAAACGGACAGCCATGGACTTGCAACAAACAGAGCCAAAGTTTAAATTGCTTAAACAAAATCAAGGCAGGCCAGCCAACCCCAGACCCCATCCACCTCTACCTACTAGACCAGCATTTATGAATTACTATGTGTCAGTCACCATGCTGTGCTTCTTACCCATTATTGCATTCAACCCTCCCTAACAGGCAGATTATGCTATTCTTATCACTGTTTAGCAGATAAAGACATTAAGCTTCAAGGGTAAGAAAACCCGGGTAAATCACCTCGTACGCAGCAAAGTCGGACTCAAACCAAGATTTTCGGACTCCAAAGCTCATGCATTGTCTACTATGCTACGTTGCCTCTCAAATAAAATAGTATTTCTTTGCCGAGCAGCCCTCACAGCCAGGGTCAGCGTGGGCAGATTTGGAGATGGCTCCAGTATAAGAAAGTGGGGAGATGCGTAGAAGGCTTTAAAAAAGCGGTGGCACAAAAATTCAAACCGTCTCCTTCACACATGCCCCAGCCAGGTTTTTAAATCCGTATGCCCTCAACTGGCCCTGATAACAAAGAGATTTCAAAAACCAAATATGAGCAGACGTGTCCCACTTACTCAAATCTGTGACCTTCTTAAAAAATGGACAGAGTCCTCAGTTTGGGGTTCTAAGTGCAGGTGCCATGTCTATAGCCCTTGAGGTCTCTAGGTGGAGGCCAAGTCAGAGAAGGACTCTGGGGATGGATGGCCATGGAGCCAGGCAGGGAGCTTACCTGTCTCGGGAGCTGCCTTGAGCCCCACAAGGCCCCCAAGAATGGGGATAAGAGATTGGGAACGCTGTGAGCTGACTGCCACCGTGCAACTAGGAACACTGCTCTATTCAAATCTGCCAGCAGCAGCCCTTGTCTTCATGATGACTTTGGAGCTGTTCTCAGAACTAAGCAGTGGGGAGAAGGCTAAGTGGGGTTAAACATGACTCAGATAAAGCTATGCATAAATGTACTTTGTCTTTTATGAGAACATTTGTCCCAACTGAAGAATTACAGTGTTGGCATGAATATGCATTAAAAGAATAGAAGCTGAGTGTGTTCCAAGGGAGTTGCATTGACTATACAGGCAGCTGATGACATGGTTTCCTTCTCTAGAAGAATCAGCTCATTTCCAGAGTGACCTTGTAGTTTAAACTCTTGAAATGGAGAACACGGTGAGCAACCTCCTCCACTGAGGTCATAAGTAAATAACACACGGCAGCACTGAACCACTATCTGGGTAACCCTTTTTGCCTGTCGAAATCTGGGTTGATCACTGTTCATGTATCAGCCCTCCCAAGCTACTAATATCTGCAAACAGTTCTTTCTTTACAGGTTAAAGACTCCCTAATTCAATAGTGGCCACATGTCATAGATCATTTGCTTAGCCACTCTCAAAAGAGAACTTGGGTATGGAGGCAAGGAAGTTCTTATTTGCTTCATAGACACCTGGTCAAATGGATTTGTTTCTGAGCAAGGTTAGGGGAAGGTAGCCATGTACCTGGTCACTAGCCAGCCTAGCCCTTTTAACGTGTCTAACCAGCCCTGAACTCTGGTTAACTGAACCCATTGAGGATTTGTATTGTCTCTGTAGGTGTTCACAGAGCCCGAGAATACTAAGACTCAGATTTGTGACCAACTGACCCCAAAATTTGACTCTTATTAAAAATAAAACTAAGGGGCTTCCCTGGTGGCGCAGTGGTTGAGAATCTGCCTGCTAATGCAGGGGACATGGGTTCGAGCCCTGGTCTGGGAAGATCCCACATGTCGCGGAGCAACTAGGCCCGTGAGCCAAAACTACTGAGCGTGCGTGTCTGGAGCCTGTGCTCCGCAAAAAGAGAGGCCGCGATAGTGAAGAGGCCCGCGCACCATGATGAAGAGTGGCCCCTGCTTGCCGCAACTAGAGAACGCCCTCGCACAGAAATGAAGACCCGACACGGACAAAAATAAATATAAAAATAAATAAATAAAAGATTACTATTTTATAAATAAAATAAAACTAAGCATCCAGGAGGTTAAGTAACTTGGCCAAGGTTATCCATCTAGGAGGTGGTGAAGCTGTTAAAGAAACCAGACTCTGGACTCCATGGCCCAACCTCACTCCTGTGCATGAGTTGATCCAAGACAATGGTTTTCAGACTTTCGGGCACATCAGAATCCCCTGGAGGCGTTGTTAAAACACAGATCGTTGGGCCCCACCCCCAGAGTTTCAGATTCAGTATTTCTGGGGTGGAACTCTAGAATTTACACTTCCTACTAAGTTCTTAGTGAATGCTGATACTGTTGGTCTGGAGCCAACACTTTAAGAACCACTGATCTAAGATGTGTGATAAGGAAGGAGAAATTGCTCCTTGGACCCCAAAGACACAACAGATTCATTCAAAAACTCAGAATAAAGCGTTTGTTCCAGTTTCCAGATCTGTTCTGGGCTAAGTAAGTTAGGTGAAATTGTCTTCTAGAATGCACATTTTGGAAGCAATGAAATGTCAGGGCAAAAGGCTTCTGCCCATCCTGCTGAACCATAGTAAAGGAGTTTGGGATTTGAGTCTGGAATCAATGAATGAAGAAATGAATCCTCAGACAAATGCAGAAGACAGATAGAGGCCCGTGGAAAATAATCAGGGTGAAGACGGCAGGTGAGCACAGGTGAGTGGGCAGGAAAACCAAGGTATTGGTCAGGGGCTAAAACGAGGAGCACTGGAGCTCAGACTCAGTCTGGCTCCATCTGGCACGTACAATCAAGAACATGGAACAATGCTGGTGCAGCCCCTGTGGAAAACAGTATGGAGGTTTCTCCAAAAACTGAAAAGAGAACTACCATATGACCCAGCAATTCCACTCCTGGGTATTTATCTGAAAAAAAAACAAAAACATTAATTCAAAAAGATACATGCACCCCAATGTTCACAGCAGCATTATTTACAATCACCAAGATATAGAAGTAACCTAAGTGTCCATCAACAGATGAAGAAGATGTAATACATACATACAATGGAATATTACTCAGTCTTAAAAAGGAACGAAATTTTGCCATTTGCAGCAACATGGATGGACTTGGAAGGTATTATGCTAAGTGAAATAAGTCAGACAGAGAAAGACAATTACTGTATGATACCATTTATATGTGGAATCTAAAAAATACAACAAACTAATGAATATAACAAAAAAGAAGCAGACTCACAGATACAGAGAACAAACTAGTGGTTACCAGTGGGGAGAGGGAAGGGGAGAGGGGCAATACAGGGGAACGGGATTATGAGGTATAAAATAGGCTACAAGGATATATTGTACAATATGGGGAATATAGCCAATATTTTACAATAACTATAAATGGAGTCTAGCCTTTAAAAATCGTGAATTCACCTGTAACATATTATACAGCTGTAACATATAATATTGTACAGCAAGTATACTTCAATTTAAAACATGTTTTTAAAAAAGAACATAGGAAAATGACAGTTAGATTGTTGATCTGCCATCAGAAATGCCAAAAGTTGGGTGTGAAGGGCAATGCACGTTTTGGTTCACTGAGAGAGAACGCAAAACCTACCTGCAACTGGAGGTGACTCTTCCTTCATTTACTGAATTATTTGGTCAGCAATTTTGGGGTGTTTCCTGTGTACCAGGCCCTACCATAACTAAAGACTAGGACACACAAAAAAATCAGAAGGCATTGCCTCTGTTCTCAAGGCACTAACGCTCCAGGAAAGAGAAGTTGTGAATACACAGCTCTGACAAATGGCATACATGTTTGAGGGAGTAACAGAAAGAAGAGAGGTAACATCTGCCTCGGAAAAATCTAGATTTCAGGCTTCTCTTGTTCTTATCATCAACTAAATGTTACTTTACCCCAGAGTTCTATCCTCAGACTTCTTACTGTTAAAGTCTATCGGTGACTTCCAAATGCTGGATCCACCCCACAGGCTCGTGACCCTGAATCTCCATCTCCAACCTGATTTCTCCCAAGCTCCATCTCCCAGGCTATCATTTCCAAACTGTTATCAGGGCTTGTATGCCTGGATATCAACCCTTCAACCTCAACATGTCCAAAGCTAGATTCACTTTCTTTCATATTTCTAAATGAATAAGCCAATGAGTTTATCTTCTAAACAGCCTCCCAAGCTAAAGTACTTGAGTAGACCTTGGCTCTTCCCTCTCACCCATTTTCCGTTCGTGATGTCAGCAGAATCTCTTATTTCTACCTCCATCACTATTGCTCACCTGACCTTTTCTCTCCATTACCATTATCTTCATCATCACTTCCCTGGGTTACTGAGACCACCTCCTCTCTGAAACCTCTGCCTCAAGTCTCACCTCTCCCTAGCGGGTTGCCTTTCACACACTAAGAAGCCTCTGGGCAGCTCTGTTTGCTCCTTTGGGCAGTTAACAGGATGAGAAAGGGGTGAGGGCCCAGGGGTAGAATGTCACAGGATCTGTCCAAGGTCCAGCTAGTGTTTGAAGGACAATTGCTGTCAACAGAGATAGAGTAGAACCGAGTCTTGGCCATCTCTGAATGTCAGGCAAAGGACATTCGACTTTATTTAGCTGGCCATGGGGAGTGAGAGAAAGCTTTTGAAGAGAGATGTGATGTAATCAGAGGTATGCATTAAGAAGATTAATTTGGCAGTAGCTTATAGAAAAGATTATATGGAAAATAGATTAGCAGGAAGGAGACTAATTAAGACATACTTGCAAAAGACTATGTGATGAGCAATGAAGGTCTGAATTCAGTTGGCAGCTGTGGAAACAGAAAGTAAGAAATGGAGGAAATATTTTGGACATAGAAGTGCTATTACTTTTTGAAGTTTGGTGCCAAAGAGGGGGAGAATTCAAAAGTAACTCCTGAGGTTTTAGCCCTAACCAACCGAGCAGAGTAATGTCACTTGGAGAAAGAGTGATGGGGGAGGGGAGAAGGAGGGAGGTGATAGGCGATATGGGGCTCACATTTAGTCATGTTGTTGGAGGCCTTATTGGGATGCCCAGAGAGGCAGGGGACAGATGAGTCAGGCCAGAAAATGGAGTTGGATGTTCTTACTCAGAGGATATAGAGCAGCTGTGGAGGAAAGGATCAAGATGAAAGGCTGCTAGGACGCCTCTGGGTGTAGAGATGACAAGAAACTTTGGAGTAAAAACTATCTTGTAAGAGGGAAGTAGCAGGGAAACCAGACTGTCATCACTGCCGCGCGTGATAAGAAGGGAGAAGTGACTACTCTTTAGTGGTGATGGGAACAGAAGGATGGGAGGGAGGTGTCACATTGGGTGACGTGAGTTAGTTTTCAGGCATAAAGGAAGGAAAGAGGTGGGGAGAAGAGGAGGTAATGGATAATCTTAGAAGAAGACAAATTGATAAGATCAAGGTCAAAGTTGGGAACGTTAGTCTAGAAAGGTGAAAAATGGGGGGGGTGATTTAGAAAAAATCATGAACTCTCTCCTGAATGGGGGGATGAAAGCATGAGGGTCACGGAATAGCTCATAGTAGAAATGAAGGTTAAAAGTTTAACACTAAATTAAAAATACCTAGAAATGGAAACAAGGAATCAGTAAGATTTGGATATGGATATAAGAATAATACAGCTGAAATGAGGGTTACACAAGAATTAAATGAATTTTTTGAGGACATGATCAAGATAATTCTGTCACTTTTCCCTGAAGCAAGCTTAGCACATTGCCACCTTCCATAGGTGTCCTCCAATAAGATGGTGAGGGGACACTCGAATGGAGAAATGGCAGAAGATTAAGGAGAAGAGGTATCTAGGGTGCCTGGTGAGAGAGACACTGAAGACTGACCATGGGACACAGGCTGGGAGGGAAGAAAACACATCCCCAATGGGAGTGATGAGGGCTCCAGGGTTTCTTGGTAGATGGGAAATTGGTACCACTAAAGAAAGCTCAAGGGAAATGCAGTCACTGGAGAGACCAGATTTCAGTTAAGATGAAGAGGTAGACAGAGCACTTGGGACACCAGCTAAGGGGAGTTTGGGCACAGAAGGATTGAAGTTTTCTGGAACTCAGTGGAAGGAATGGGCAGGGGTGTGATGTAAGTGGCAGTGAGCACGAGTGAACAGAAAAGCTGAAAAGGAAGAGAAGAGAGAGGAATTTGCACCTGTGGGGATGCAGGAAAGCAAGACGATTTGTATGTTAACCCCTTTTGCTCATGTAGTAGGTCTCGAGGTCAAGAGACCTCTTGAAAAATCAATCATACTTCTGCATCTTTAAGTGATGAAGCAGATCGACCTAAGAATTTCCCCATTGTTACATTCTCACGGCCCAGTGGTCCAGGATGGCCTCTTCCAGGACACTAAGGACCTTGTTTTGGGAAAACATGGCTGCTGCTAGGACATCTGACTTGTGTTAAACTTGCATTTCTCCCTGGCCTCTGCCTTTAAATATTCAAATGACTGCTCTTTCCATAAATGAGAACTTCGGTTTACTTGGCTGTTGTTTTAGTTCACTGCCTTCTGTCTTTCTGTTGAGGAGCACCTGTCTAATCTTCTCAGGTTCTAAATACTGGAGAATCATCTACCACTACATCTTCAACACCCTGTCCCTCTGGTCTCTGCCTGCTTAGCACTGTCTGTTGTATCCGTCCCTTCCTTCTAGGTGACACCACACCAGCCCGACTACTATTGTTGACATTGTAAGAGGGGCTTTTGCTAAGATCGGTGTCTCCTGGTGGACCCCAGCTGGCCATCTCCCTAGGGGGCATTTCCTGGGTGAATTTGCCAATTCACATGGGCTGACCAATGTCCAAAGTCAACTGTGCAGGCTCAGAACCACCGTTTCATCTGAAATCTCAGAGATGGACTCTCGCGACCAAGCTCACAAAGACTGAAATATAAATAAGAATTCAGTGTAGTGACATCCCATAAAAAACCTATCAGCCCCACAGGCCAGAATGACGGATAATTTCTGTACTTCTGTGGGAAGTCTTTGTGACACTCTTCCCTACACCAGGGAAAATCCTGTTTGTAAAACTATAAATCTTCATGCCAAACAACAAATATTACAACTTCCTTTTTTTTTTTTTTTTTTTTTTTTTTTTTTTGTGGTACGCGAGCCTCTGACTGTTGCGGCCTCTCCCTTTGCGGAGCACAGGCTCCGGAAGCGCAGGCTCAGCGGCCATGGCTCAGGGGCCCAGCCGCTCCGCGGCATGTGGGATCTTCCGAGACCAGGGCACGAACCCGTGTCCCCTGCATCGGCAGGCAGACTCTCAACCACTGCATCACCAGAGAAGCCCACAACTTCCTTTTTACTTCCTTCAACTGCTAACGAATCTCAGGGATAACTTCCATTTTCTCACTTTGTATACGCTAGTAGATTCCATTAGATTACAGCCATGCCATGCTGGCCTGGGGTCCATTCCATCTCTTTCCTCAGAGTTCTTAACCTCATTGTATGTAAAATTAAATACAGTACAAAGGAACTCAATAACACTGAAATGACACTTTAAAATATTTTTCAAATTGTGATATAATATGTGTGCATCTTTATTAATTACAAAATCTAGCACTGGGTCTAATAACTACCATAACTTCAAAGTAGTGATGAGCATAAAGACTATTTTAAAAGATATCCACCCAGTAGATGTATATGAAAATATCTGTGATTTCTATTGGTGACAAAGTCACAGGTACTGCTAATAACTACTTTTGGTTTGTTGTCTACATTTATAATTTAAGGAAATGCTGAATTTCAGTCACGGATTTGTATAAATAAAGATGTAATTTTTTCCCATCCAATATCACAGGTTTTCCGAATTTTACCCACAGACACCAATAGTTTGTGGACCCCAGGTTAAGAATCCCTATTAAGATGACTTGGCATGTCTCTGCTTTTCTACATTACATGCTGATTTTATAATGAGTTTCTCACATCACAGTTTCTAAGTTCTTTAAGCAATACATTCCAGTCTATATATACTACCTACAGTTCTCAGATACATTCTCCATCTTTTTAAGAACATTGTTTCTTACATGTAAAAAGTATGAGATAATCATCAAAAACTGGAAACAACTGAAGTATCCACCAAATGCTGAATGGATAAACACATTGTGGTATATCCACTCAAATGAGTACTACTCATAAATTAACAGGAAAATTAATGAAACATGCAGCAACATGGATGAAGAAAAAGAATTATATTAACACAAAGAAGGCTACAAAAGGCTAATCAAAAGGCTACATACTGTATGATTCCATTTATATGGTTGCCTGCATGGGCAATGAAAGAATGGGAAACAAAGGAAAAGGCTTTTTCCATATTTATTCAGCCATCCCCGGAGGAAAGACACACTAGATAAGACAGAAACAAGCATTCCGAGCACAAGAAAAGTGTAGTCTGTTGTGAAGTAAGGAAATTTTCTAGGCTCTCCCGTAGGCTGGATGAAATAGTCTCAAAAAATTAGTCAAGTCCCTTTGCTCTAATTCCTTGCTTACTCAGCAACCATCTGACTATTAATTAAATTGGTATTATGGTTTTAAAATGAAGCTTTTACGATTATCTTACTATTAATGGAATCCTCAGGGCTTAGTCACCTCAAGGGGAGCTGACGAAATTGAATTCTTCAGCCTGCAAAGATCCAGGGCCCCAAAACACCGTCTTCCCCCCCCCACCCATCCCCCTCCTTCATGAGACCCAGTCCAAACTCCTGGTCAACCAACTCTCCACTCTAGCTAATCAGCTTACTCACAAGAATATTAGTGGGCATTTCAGGGTCAACAGATCACTGGCTAGCAGTTGACATGCATCCTCAGAAAATAAATGAAGAAGAAAGAATTTATCTATGATATTTTAAAAAATTAATAGATAAACCTGTCCATTAGAAGGGAGACGGCAGAAGAACCTTAAACAGAGAGCAGTCCTGAGCTGTTCATTAACTACCACATATTTCTGTAGTAAAAGGAGGAATAGCATCATCAAGTTAGTCTTTTTTATTACCTCAGCTAAACATCTAGGCTTCAGCCCCGCGCTCAGAATGTGAAGAAAAACAGTACATGGCTAAGAAAAGACATACATTTACAGCAGAAATGTCTCACTACTGCACCTTTGTTTTCTGGCGCTTGATCCTACTGCTGTTGATATTCGCCCTACAGAACACTGTTTCTACAGCAACCACTTAAGGCTCCAGGAATGTGGTGACCCTTGACCTTAATTCATCCCTCTTGGTGGACCTCATGTAACCATCTTTCTAAAAGAGCTTTCACAAACTCAGATAAACACGGAAAGGCAGGCCCTCTTATCTTTGGGAGTTTATGTTTATTCTTATAACCCTCTTTCATCACGAATTTCCTGTCAGGTAAGAAACATTGGACTTTTCTTGTATTTGTCACTGCCATTTGTTCCATACCAGCATTCCTTTGACCAAGAATGCATTCCCACTCTCTTCATTTCTTCCTTCCTCCTCAGCTTTGCTCTTCTCTCACCTAAAACATCATAAGCCTCTTCTCCTGAGGCTCTCTTACTTTTCCTTCACATTTACCTACATTTGCTCTTTAGGTCTCTGGCAGAATTTTCTCTTCTTTTTATATTAAAAATCATCTCTATCTCTGTAAGTTATTGATGATCCCACAATCAGATTCGGGATGTTCCCTCTACCTCCTTATCTTGTTCAAGTTCAAATTCTGCTAATGATTTCCAGGTCAATGATAGTTCAGAAGACAAGCAAGTCAAAGTGGCCAAGGGCATGAGGCTTGGAGGGTCTGCTACTCCAGTGAATAACGGAATCTACTATTAGGGGGTGTAAATGGATGGAGTGGGGGTGTAACTAACATGAGGAGATAGATCAGGCATAAATATAAGTTCCTGTATTTAGGTGAAAATTCATAAATGGTAACCACAGGAAGATATCACCTCACACCTGTTAGAATGGTTATCATAAAGAAGAAAAGAGATAATAAATGCTTGCAAGGATGTAAAGAAAAGGGAACCTTTGTGCACTGTCGCACTGCAGATGGAATGTAAATTGGTACAGCAACTATGGAAACAGTATGGAGTTTCCTCAAAAAATTTAAAATAGACCTAGCATACAATCCAGCAATCCCACTTCTGGCTATATATCCAAAGGACATGAGAAATGGATCTCGAAGAGATACCTGCACTCCCGTGTTCAGCATTATTCACAACAGCCTAGATATGGAAACAACCTCAGTCTCTGTCTAGGGGTGAATGGATAAAGAATCTGTGGTATGTATGTACACAATGGAATATTATTCAGCCGTGAGAAAGAAGGGAATTCTGCCATTTACAACAACATGGATGGACCTCGAGGGCATGATGTTAAGTGAGATAAGCCAGACAGAGAAAGACAAATATTGTATGACCTCACTCATATGTAGAATATAAAAAAGTTAAACTCATAGAAACAGAGAATAAAAAGTGGTTGCCAGGGGCTGAGGGGTGGAAGAAATAGGAGAGTTTGGTAAAAGAGTACAAACTCACAGCTATAAGATAAATAAGGTCTGAAGACCTAACGTAAAACATGGTGACTATAGTTGATAACACTGTCTCATATAATTGAAGTCTGCTAAGAGAGAACTTAAATGTTCTCACTAAAAAAAAAAAAGATAAATATGTGAAGTGATGGGTGTGTTCATTAACTAGATGGTGGGAATCCTTTCACAATGTATACATATATCAAATCACCACTATGTACACTTTAAATATCTTAAAATTTCGTTTGTCAATTATACCTCAATAAAGTTGAAAATAAGATTCATAAATGAAAAAAGCAGAGATGATGGATAATATATGGTGATTTTTGATCATTGCGACCAAGAGGTCATGACGGGTAGTGTTATGTTGCGGGGAACGTGGTCGCAGCTATTACAGTTACAAATGCGTTCAGGATGCATCATTTGCAGTAGAGCATCTTCCAAAGAAGGTTACTGTCTCAAAGTCCTGTGTACTGGCCTGATTCTACCTGGAGCACGTATCCAGTTCAGAGCATCACGTTTGAAAAGAAGCACTGACCACCGATGGGAGTGTATCAGAGGAGGAAGCTCTGGGTGATAAGGATTCTGGGAAACGTGTCTGAAAAGGAATCATTCAGAGAAGTCGGAATGTCTATTTGGCAAATAGAAAATAAGCTGTCGCTCATCACTCAAATGGCTGTCAGGAGACCAGCAATTTCAAACTCAAATTTCCAGGAGGCCAGGCAGGAACATAGATGAGAGAAACAAGACATGTGTAAGGAGAGAAAAGAGCTCAAGCGTGAGAGTGCCACTAGAGATGTTACCTAGCCTCAGGGTCGAAGGAGAGGCCTGGTTGTTGTGATGTCTGAGAATGACAGCCTGAAGATTATCATCGCATGTGAGAATAGGCCTAATGCTACATTCTTTTCTGATTTCTCAAGAGAAGCCAGAAATCCACATTTTCATGCAATATGTCTCAATTTTTAATTTGAACAACGATTTCAAAAAAACTTTAAAGACAGATTCCTCAGGCCAAACATAACATGTCTATGGGCTGGTGGCAGCCCAGGGTTGCCAGGTCATGATGTCTATGGGACACATTTCTGGTTTTAACAGAAAGTAGCGCAAAGATGCATAGATGGAAGATTGACTTGTGACATGAGAGCACATTCGAATGTTTAGAATTCACAGTCAGAAAACAGACTCTCTACCCAAGCTCTGAGCATTGGGAAATAGTCCAGAGAATAGTAGATGACAATATATGAAAGATATAAGAGAAAGGATTTTCTCCTTAGCAGAGATGTTGAACTAAATTATAATTATACTTTATACCAGAATAGTGGCTTACAGGTTATCAAGCGTTTTTGTATTATCTCATGTAAAAAGTTATCAGAATAGTTCTTTGAAGTAGAAAAGTACGTATTTCTGTTTTACAAATGCATGAGCTGGGTATCTGAGATATTACGTAATTCACAGAAGGTTACCCTGGACACCGGGCAAGAGAATTAGGACTCAGGTCATCGAACTTCAAATTCAAAACTCTTTCCAGTGCTACTTCAGAGTCAGACTCTAAGGCTATGAGATACCATTCCTAGCTATGCTCTGAACTGGATTTGCTCCTTTGTTGTTTTTCTGTGGTCAGTTTCCTCCCCTGCACATTTCCGTATTCCTGGAATGTCTTCCTGTCCCTTCCACTACTCTCTGAAAGCCCTTACCCTTCACCACCTCTTGTCCAGTTTCTTCCAAGCTGTCACCTAAAGGAATGCTCCCCCAACTCTCTGTGCTCCAAACTGGACTCACCCTTGACATGTGATTGTCCAAAATTTTTGTCTATCTTCTTTGCATCTTCTACATATACGTCTTTATCAGGACAAGACCTGTCTTAACCCATAACAAAGCCACATGCACTTATGTGCACACACATACACACCAGAGCTGGTACTTGATCAATGAATCATCAAATGATTATAATTGCTGGACCTGTAAACTGGTCAGGAGAAAGAGAACCTTTTGTCAACCATGGCTTCTAATTCTCACAGCCATTTCTACTTCCTTCCAGAAACTTTGATTCTGACAAAAGCCAGCTGGGTAGCCTTGTTTCTGCACATTCAGTGCAGGAGAGGCCATAAAAAATATCTGGTTCTTTGTATTTCAGGCTCGTGGATGCCAGTTTGAAATGTGTCATTATTCCTTGGGTCGAGAACCTTGTCTCAGAAGAACACAAAAATCATGGAGAAATTGCTAAGTTAAGCTTCCAAATGACTTAGTTTGGCTGAAACATAGGTTTTTCAAATGTAAGCACTGCCGAAGTTTTCTCCTCGTTGACTGATGGATATAGCTCGAGTGCAACGATGCTTTCTGGTGCACTATATTTAAGCCTGTGTAGCCAAATGTCATTCCATGTGAAATAACTTATTACAGTTTGCATCTATCATTTAAAATGAATGATAAAGTGTATAGAAAATGGAAAACATGCATAGAAATAATAGGTAGAGAGGAATAACATCTCCAAGAACGTTGCTGCATCCAGCCACGCATGGAGAAGAGTATTTTTGTTTTGATTGTTCTGTTTTGGTGATCTAGCTGGTCACATGACCTGTTAAGAATATTTCATAGAGCTAATGTTCTGACGCTCTAATCTGTCTAGGCAAGTTTCATATTTGTGTGGCTTACTTATTCTCCCTTTGTTAACTAAGTCAGTAGTCAGAATCAGCAGGTTTGGAGTCAGGTTGGCAGGGCTCAGGAGGCTGGCTGGGGAGAAGTGAGTATAAAAGCCCGAAGCCGGGAGCAGCCCTTCTCACAGACCCACCAGTCCTTGGCAGAATGGCTTCTTCCCGTCTGTTCCTCCTTTGCCTCGCTGGACTGGTATTTGTGTCTGAGGCTAGCCCTGTGGTGAGTGTTCGACTCTTTGAAGTCCTTTCATATGTCTCCTGTGGACGAAGTAGAAGGGACTCCTTCCTGCTTTGCCAACCAGCTTTCGTTAGCAGGGCCAGGGCACCCAGCATCTATTTTTAAACATCATTGATTCAAACTTCAAAAACAATGAAATTCTGCAGAGCTCACTGAACTGGGGCTTGGATCCTGGGCGCTCTCCTTTATGGCTTTGCAGTGGTGCTTCAATTTCCTCAGATAAATGGTAGAAATAAAGATCCGATATTCCAGAAGCTGTTACTATTGAGTTTTCAGAAGCTTGACATTTGGTAAAGTTGATTTCCCTTTAGCTAATCAAAAAGTATGTAGTGATTAACCTCTGAAAGGCTTGGCAGACAACGCTCTAGTCAGATATCTAACTCTTAAATCCTGAGAATTCCCTGGTGGCCCAGTGGTTAGGCCCCGGCCCTTTCACTGCTGCGGGCCCCGGGTTAACCCCTGGCTGGGGAACTAAGATCCTGCCAGCTATGCAGTACAGCCAAAAAGAAAAAGAAAAAAAATTCTTAAATCCCCTAGGAGAATTAACTAAAATTATAAAAAGGGTCATGAAATCATCTGACATTATTTTACAGCAACTAGTAAGAGGGAATCACTACAGCAACAACTGAGTAAAATGCTCTCAGGAAAAACTATTTAGTCCTACGGCACAGTACATCTTTGCAGTAATTCCACTCAAATGACGAGGCTTACTGAAGCAACTGTTCTCAGAGGGCCTATTTGCTCCCTTCAAGTTCATTATACACGCCCCCGCTGGAGCACAGCATGTCCAGAGGCAGAAACCATTCCTTCTTTGGAGACAATCACGTCTTTGCTACACTGAGGGAAGCTCATTAACTATCAAAACTTCCGTAGCTGGAAATGGGATTCGCGTGTCCTTTCTGCCTCGCTCCAAATCAAAGGCCACAAAGGACGCATCCTGTCACTCCGACCAACTTTGTTCACTTGTCACTTGTCTTCTCTCTGCCCAGGGCTCTGGTGAATCCAAGTGTCCTCTGATGGTCAAAGTCCTAGATGTGGTCCAGGGCATTCCTGCTGTGAACGTGGGCGTGAAAGTGTTCAGAAAGGCTGCTGACGAGACCTGGGAGCCGTTTGCCTCGGGGTGAGCTGCCCGGGGAACCCAGATGGAGGACTTGGTTATACCTTCCCGTTCCCCCGCCACTTGTTAGAGAGAGGGGCTCACATTGTTACCAGACGGGGGGCCCCTTCCAGGGCCCGAGAGTGGGCTCTCATGTAACACTCGGAAATGAATTGTCCGAGGAGACACGTGTGCTGACAAAGCAAGAGACTTTACTGGGAACGGGTGCCCGGGTGGAGAGCAGCAGGGTAAGGGAACCCAGGAGGACTGCTCTGCCACGTGGCTCGCAGTCTCAGGGCTTATGGCGATGGGGGTTAGTTTCCGGCTGTCTCTGGCCAATCATCTTGCTTGTGCCCATATTTGGTCTGACTCAGGATCCTTCCTGGTGGCAGGCACATCTCTCTGCCGAGATGGATTCTAGCTCGAGGGTTTCTGGGAGGTCGGCAGGACCTATGGGCTGGCTTCTCCTCCCTCCTTTTGGCCCCTCTCGGGTTCTCCCGACTAGTTTTCTGAGGCAGTGCCGTGTTCCTTATCGGGACCTCCTGTTGTGAGACAACTCATGCAAGCAGTTATTGTCGTACCTGGCCAAGGTGGGTGGTTTCGGGCCAAGGTGGGTGGTTTCGGTCCAAGGGTCCCTAACAACATAATTCACTAAAGGTCCCCCAAGTAAACTGAAAATGTGGGCAGAGGGAAGGTGGATTCTGAGAAGGATGCCCTCTTGCCTTGTTCAGCTGCGAGTGACCAGGATCCTGAACAGCATTCCGGGCAGCTTCCTACTTCCCCCTACACTTCACCATATTTTGGGGTCATGAACCACAGGAAAAGTGATGAAAACTGTGAACTCCATGCCCAGAAAAATACACATATACACACATACAAAAATGTGTATATAATTTCAGGAATTCCAGATTCCTTGATGCCCTTGCATAACACTCCTTGTCTTGGAATGTTAGGAAAGATGTAGAATTTGTGTTGATTTATTAATGAAAGGAATGGAATTGAGGGGCTGCATGGAGGAGGTGACTGTCTGTAGTGTATCTGGATCATCCAGAGTCCAGGGCTGTTTTCTAGCAAACCCTGGTGGAGCATCTACTCTGTGAGGCTGGGGCTGTCGAGCTCCATAAGAAAAGACACAGAAGAGAAAGACACATGATAGCAAGCACAGCCACAGATGAGCCTCACCATGCCCCACCGCTGGGAGCCCAAATGACTTCTCACATTCACCAGATGCTCTATAACTTTCACAGAGTTCTTCCACCTCCACTAGCAAGAGTTTCAAAGAAAATGCACATTAGTAAAATCTAAACCAACCAACTAAAAGAATGAACAACAAAGAAACATTCAGTACCAAGCGATACTGCTAAGTGTTTCTGTCCCCTGAGAAGAGAGTTTCTGTGGGTTTTCAATGAATCCCAAGAATCACATGAGGATTCTTGAAATAGAATTTTTTCTTTTTTTTTTTTTTTTTACAAATTTTCTTTAGTGTGTTTCCACTGAGTTTTTATTTGTTAGTTCACTTATGTTTCTATAAAATGCCACGAACACTGTGGAAATGCCACGTTAAGAGAATATTCTAAGCACGAGACAGAATGGATGCCAAAAACATTCCGATGAAAATAAATAAATAAATAAATAAATAAAATAAAAAGGCAAAAAAAAAAAAAAACATTCAGATGTTTGTGGGAATTTTTTTTCTGATGATAAGACAAAAAAGGGAAATCCAATATTTTCTTCCTGGCAAGGAAGGAAGGTGGGAGGCTAATGAACAGCGTCGATAAAGACAACTTCCATTTTTACCTGTCTTAGTTTTTGCTATCTAATGGAGAGTGATTTCTAACACCAGCCATTGAGCAGGTACTTACATGGAAACAGAAATTGCCTAGTTTAAAAACAAAAAGGAGTTGCCTAGTATTTGTTGATGGCAAAGAGTTACCAAGGAGCTTAATCATATAAACAATGAAAAAGTCAGATATGGGTTTCTCCTTGTATTTTGGGGTTCCCATTATGTGTACAAATGATACCGCCTCTGGAAGATACCCTCACACAACAGGGGAGAGAAGTGAGGCCCCCAGGTTCCCCAAGGGAACCGCAGTCAGAGAAGCTTATGGCCACTTCCAGGGGTAGTTACGAACCTTCACCCAAACACCAACCCTGAATCGTAATGACTTTTTTTTTTTTTTTAATGTTAACTGTCTGGCAATTAGTCTGCTAAAACCTAAATTGGAACATGTAGACACAGAAGTACGTTGAAAAGATTTTTAGCTTTCGGGAAAGGAAACCCATTGCAATAAAACGTCAAACAGTCTTTTCAACTGACAGCAAGAACTCCTCTCAGTTTTCTACGTATGAACAAAATCCCATCACATCAAATTATCCAACAAGTTAATAAAAACAAATTTTCCTGAAACTGCACATCATTTAAGTCCTCCAAATTAGCGGCAGTCAGCTCAATCTGCCCTTGGTGGTTCCCGGGGATTATGGACCCATCGGTCAGGCTGGTTCTGCTGCAGGCTACCTGGGTGCCAGGTGGGCCCCAGGGAGGTCACAGCTTCAGTAACTGCCTTCCTGAGTGGCCTGGGCTGTCCCTCCTCCCCCACCATGATGGTTAGAGCTTCTTTGACCTTCCCACGCCTCACCCACAAGCCCCAAGTTAGCCCAGTTCAAATGCTTCCCTGAGTTTCTAGATGTTCCTCTATCTCCTGCCATTGGCCTGGAACCAGGGTTTTCATCTACAATTTCCCCCTCGAAACATTGAGGGGAAAAGGCCCCTTGCTGGGGAAGCCGTTTACTTTCCTCCTTACTTTGTACTGTATGGGGAAGCGGCCAAAAATGTGTTTTTTGTTTATTAGTAATGGGTCCTGTTGGATTGAATGACTTAAGAATGTGTCTATTGCAATTAAAAGAGGTATTGTGTTTATATTAATGCTTTAAAGTTTGGTTACTCTGGAAGCATCAGTTTACAGGAGTGTAAATAGGTGATAGTGAATGCAATGAAGGATC
Organism: Neophocaena asiaeorientalis asiaeorientalis; assembly: GCF_003031525.2. Taxonomy (NCBI): domain Eukaryota; kingdom Metazoa; phylum Chordata; class Mammalia; order Artiodactyla; family Phocoenidae; genus Neophocaena; species Neophocaena asiaeorientalis. The sequence goes on from NW_020174565.1 coordinate 555,650, forward strand.
CCACGTTAAAAGTGTACCTCTCTAGAAAACGTCAGTGTGGTTTTTTTTTTCTTTTCTTTTTCTTTACTGGAGTAAAATTGGTTTACAATGTTGTGTTAGTTTCTGCTGTACAATGAAGTGAATGAGCTATACATAAACATACATCGCCACTCTCTTGGACCACCCTCCCACCC
>NW_020174565.1:555837-574903 GCF_003031525.2 Neophocaena asiaeorientalis asiaeorientalis
TCTTGGACCTCCCTCCCACCCCCCATCCCACCCACCTAGGTCGTCACAGAGCATGGAGCTGAGCTCCCTGTGCTATACAGCAGGTTCCCACCAGCTACCTATTTTACATATGGTAGTGTATTTATGACAAAAGGTAGTGTATTTATGCGTAATGACTTTCTTGAAGTGAAACCTCATAAGAGAAAAAATCTACAATGAGCGTTTTGAAATATTCCTGACAAATTTCCTGTCAGTTAATTTTAGACAGTTACTAGAATTTTCCCTGTCCTGAACTAGTTGAGGAAAAAAAATATATATATATATATATACACACACATATATATAATCACATACACAAACTGCACTTATGTGTGTGCATGTGTGCGTGTGCGTGTGTGTGTGTGGTGTCACCTCAAAATGGCATTTATTCCCTCAATGCCTAACTTAACGTGGACTTTTGCACCTTCTAGGAAAACCAGTGAATTTGGGGAGCTCCATGAGCTCACAACAGATGAAAAACTTGTAGAAGGAATATACAAAGTAGAATTAGACACCAAATCCTACCGGAAGTCACTTGGCTTTTCCCCTTTCCATGAATATGCAGAGGTGAGTGGATGGATGCTTGTGTTGTTTTTTATTTTTTGTTTGTTTTCAATCCCAGAAAATGCACCGTTTGCACTTTGCACACCTTGGAAAAGTCGGAAGGAACATACTGTACTAGCACAGCTTCCCTTTCCCATTTCTACAATCAAAAATCCACAAAACTCTGAAAAGCAAACTTTTTCTCTCTTTGATGATAACTGATTTAGTAACATGACCTGAACTTACAAGATGCTCTTCAGAGATTTCATTCCTTCCACTGAATCCTATTGTTTGTCTGCTGAGGAAATATTAATATGTTGGATTATTAGGCAACCCTCCAGACCCCACTTAGGGTGTTATACAGCAAAAAATAAGTGCATCATTTTACTTCTCTAAAATCTGACAATTTTTTCATTCCAAAACACATCTGGCTTCCAGAGGTTTGGATAAGTGATTTCGGACAATGCATACAGGGACAGTAAATTCATAATAATAATAGCAACACAACAGATAACAGTTTTCAAGCATATACCACCACTGTTTCTATATTCAACCTATGTAATCTTTGTAAACAACCCATTGGAGCCATTCCTATTATTATCCTTATTTTACAGGTGAAGAAAGTAAGGCACAGGGAAGTTAAATAACTTGTCAAGGTCACGGGGCCAGTAAGGGGAAGAGCAGTAATATTTACCATCAGGGCCCAGGCTGGGTTTAGCCTCAAGGTGTGCCTCAGCTTTCTTCCTGTGAGAAGTCACGCTAGAAAAAATAATAATAATAAAAATAAAGCCACATTTGTAACCCTTGTTTCACACTCTATTCCTCTGCCTATGAGGTAGTGGGAATCTCAGAGTTATCCATGGGCCCAATCTCCTTGCGTCTTCCTTGTCTGTAATAATTCCTTAAGTCGTGTTAAACAGATGGCTGCCGTGGAAATAGAATCCAGACATGTCGGTCAGCGTTAAAGATCAACTAATTATGTGAGCAATTAGGAGCTCTGTGATTTCCCTCGGTCAGGTTAGAGCCACCCTGATTTTTAGTGTGAATTTGCCAAAAAAAGAGAGAGACCTGATTATACAGGCGGGAGTAAAGAATCTGGTGGAAAGGGCTGCGCAAGGCTCCAGCGGCTTAGCTGGCCAGCATATTTGGAGTTTTGCCTTTTGCTCACACTGCTCCAGAAAACAAAATAAGAAAGTAAAACTAATTTCTTTGGACTTGGAGTGGTCTCTCTGTCTGTGACTCACATTTGGAGGCTCTGCTGAAAAGCAATCCGGTCTGTGTTCCCTCCTAGGTGGTGTTCACAGCCGAGTCTGGCCACGGCCACTATACCATCATGGCCCTGCTCAGCCCCTGCACCTACTCCACCACGGCCCTCATCAGCGGCCCCAAGGAGTGAGGGGCACCTGCTTCGGTGGACCTGCAGGATGAGGGACAGGACTTCGTGTAACCAACAGCATTCCGTTTTTATTAAAGCAGGGCTTTCACTTTATAGGCTATGTTAGAAACTCAGGCAGAGACAATGAAACATTCCTATTAAAGCACTTCCCATTTCACCATTTGAACTTGCTTTTTTTTATTCCCCTGTTGTCCTCTCGAATAAAAAAAAGAAACCAAATTTGACAGAAATGCAAAGGAACTCAAAGAACATCTCTGGCTGAACTCTGGGGGAAATCCAAATTTCCAATGTTTTCCAAGCTAAGCACATAGTCCACCTCGTCCGCAGCTATTAAAAACACAGATTCTGAAAATGAGAGAGCTTTCTTTTCCTCTCACCTTTGGTGAATAGGAAAAGGCAAATTCTAAGGGTCCTCTTCTTTATTATGTGCATTTCCTCTAAGTGCTTCGCTGATTTCAAGAGTAGCCCAGCTCCACCGGGACAGACTTACAGTGACTCAAGCCCTCTAATCGGGTTCAGAATGACCAGAGCCCACAGGCAGCTGACTGGGGGATGTGATCAGAGAACCCTCGCACCCCCAACTCACTTGGACTAACCCGAAATTCATGTACTGAGAGATTGCTGTACGCCAAGCATTCCTTTAGATGCTTTGAACCTAAATAAGATCCAGTGCCTGCGTATAAAGCGCTCACATTCTTTTAAGAAGATAACTATGTCAACGTGATTTGACAAGGGCTATGGCCCAAGGCACCATACCTTGGCAGGAGGGTGGGAAAGAGGGAGTAGCAAACAGCCTGGAGAAGTCAGAGAGGGACTCAGAATAAGTTGCACTTGTTTGAAATTTGACTCTTAGCTATTTATCGGGTAGAAAAGGAGGAGGTATTCTAAGGAGAGCAGAGATTGCAAGAGCAGGCCAAGGGAAAGAGCTTGATAAATTGAGAGAACTGATGGGGGATTAGAATATTGGATCGTAGTGGGTATTGAGGTGCACTAGGTTGTGCTACCGTAACAAACAACCCCAAATCTCTGTGCCTGAACACAAAGTTTATTTCTCGTGAGTGCGAAGTCCAATGCAGAAGTTCATGTTCTGGTGACCCTCCACATGGAGGTGGCTTTCCTCCACATGGTGACTCAGGGCCCCAGTTTGATTTATTTTGTGGCTTCAAGGGACACCTAGTCAGCAGGCTGGAGGAAGAAATTATGGTATCAGCTGCCTCTGCACTGAAGTGTCACACATGATTCTCCCTGACATTTCACAGGCCAGAACTAGTCACACGGTCCCATTCAGATGCACTGAGCAATATGGTCCCCAGCTGAGAGTCATTTCCCAGAACAACTCTACAGTCTGGAAAAAAGCACTCATCTGTGTTGGTCAACAACCATCTCTGTCACAGTAGGGTTGGGAGTGGCGGGAAATGAGGCTGGAGTGGAGGCTGATGGCCCTGATGTCACCCTGATTTGGGGCTTCTACCCTCCAGAACTGAGAGAACCATGTGTCTCTGCCTTCATACGGCTGCCTTCTTACTGGATTATAATCTCATCTTTTATTTTTTAAATATACATTTTATTGTGGTAAAAAAACACATACAATTTATCATCTTAACCATTTTTAAGTGTTCAGTTTGTAGTGCTAAGTATTTTCACATTATTGTGAAACAGATCTCCAGAACTTTTTCATCTTGCAAATCTGAAACTCTATACCCATTAAACAACAACTCCCCTTTGCCCCCTCCACATGGCCCCTGGGGACTACCGTTCTGTCTTCTGTGTCTATGAATTTGACTACTTTAGATCCTCATATAAGTAGAATCAAACAGTATTTGTCTTTTTGTGACGTGTGACCTCATTTTAACCAATTACATCTCCCATGACCCCATTTCAAAATAAAATCACATTCTGAGGCACTGGAGGTTAGGACTTAAACATATATTTTGAGGGGGACACAATTTAACTCATAACACTTGTCTTTCATGACACTGACACTTTTGAACAGTACTGATATCCGTTATTTTGGAGAACCACCCTCAGTCTGGACTCACCTGGCATTTTTCAGGATTGGACTGAAATTATTGTTTTTGGTAAGAATACCACAGAAGTGATATCAGTGTTCATCTGAGTGCGTTATAGTTAGGAGTTGATGTTGTCAATACGTCATATTCTATGCCCCGTTTTTGATCAACAGAAAGTCTCACGTATTGTGCTGGTGCGGGTGGGAAGGACATATCTCATAGCAGCAAGAAAGAGGAGACAGAGAGGAAGAACCCTGGAACCTGGAAACACAGCCATGACGTTGTTGTTGTTGTAGCTTTATAGGCCGGTGATGAAAACAAGATGCAACAAATGGAGAGAAGACAGTGTGTCAGTACTCTCCAGCCCCAATCCACCAGGAACACGTGTGTAGCTGAACCAGCTGGACTTACTACTCATCCCGGCAAGAGAGAACACACAACACTCTCACTAAGACAGTATTAGACAGACCCTATCACAGGGTTTGGGCTTTGCTTGGGTGGCTTGGGGGAGAGGCTAAGAAAGTGGGACTCCACTCTCTAGACTGGACGCCATCAGAAAGTGGGGACAATTCTATGACTGAGATCTCAACAGTTCATCTGTAGGGAAGGCAGACCAGAGCAGACACAAAGCTGTGACTGGTAAAGCAGAAATAAGTTTCTCCTTTTAGTGAAAAGGGAGGTTTGGGATTTTGTGGGTTTCAGCGATTTCTCTTTTTTCTTGCTCTGTCGTGGTCTTAGACCGACATTGTTTGATGTTCTGTGAGACTGTCGTATCCAACAAAGCAACGATGGCCCAAACTAGCTTGTAATAAACTTGAGGCCAGTTCCCAAATGCCAGCAGCTGCTTTCCCACCCTCTTCCTCAATGTCTATAGAGCTGTTGAGAACAAAAAATCAGAAAATAGTGGTGATAGCTTTGCTGTGAAAGGGGAGAGAATTAGAGGAGTCCATGAAGTTTTAGGCATCAATCGGTCCTGGCCAGCAGATTAAACGGACCACCCAGTCACTGAGCTCGGGAATGTGGGCAGAGGGCAGATTTGTAGTCAGCGATGGGTGAGTTCAATTTTAGCCACAGTGAGCTTGAAGTCATCAAGCCAGTTTTCAATCTCATACCTTGGAAGTCAGCATTGTGTGCACACATACAGGCAGAGAACAAAACTCACTAATATTAAAATACCTCCTGAAACATTTGGATAGCACCTGCCAAACAAGGAAATTTAGGGTGTTTATGCCTTAACCTGTATTTTGTTCACAAAGGTGACACTTCTAAGAACTTTTATTTCTCACCCAAATCCTCAGTCTTATGACCATTCCTTCCTTTTACTTCTCATTTCAGAGAACACAACACTCCCGCCCCTGCTTCAGCCCCATGACTGCCTTTCAAAATGGAAATAAGCTCAGAATCAATTCCATTTTCCTAGCTTCCCATTCTCTGTGGGTTAGGACTGCCCCAGTTAATTTAAAGCCAAGGCAGATGGTAATTTATCTTTGGCAATCAGTGCAAATGCTGACGCCCTGTTCCGGAATCACTGTCAGCCAGCAAGGAGAGAGGGGTTACCTGCAGCGGCTTAAACGAACACTGAGATGTGGAGCTTCCCCAGGGGCTCAGCAGTCACCCACCCACTGCCGCTGCCACTCATGTCACTCCCTGGGAGGCTGAAGGTTGGGAAACTGCGTATACGGCAGGAATGCAACGGTGGGCTTGGGAGAGAACACTGGGGCTGGAACAAGCCCTGGCAGCTGCCCAGATGAGGACCCACGCTGAGCTGAGTGGACGCGACTCGACAGCCTTCCTCAGGAGAGGGATTTGGAAAATACCCTGGAATATATTTCCAAGTATGTGGAGGACAGTCCCTAGCACATAGTCAGTGCTCAGTAAATATTTGCCAAAGGAATGAATGGAAAGGGTGGATCCGGGTAGGCAAATAGTTCTCATCTGAGCCCTTAAAAGTCCCTGGGGTTTTACCAGGGTGTTTTTCCCTCTCATATAGACGTGTGAGAAATGGCACCATGTTTGCTGGGAAACACTAAAAGACTACCAGCTCCTGGGAGTAACCTCGTTCAAATATTCAGTTTCAGGATCTGCATGCTTGGATTGATTGCAAGAACTCAGTTGATTTAAAATGTCCCATTGGGGGCCTGGCTAGCTCAGTAGGTATAGCGTGAGACTCTTAAAGTTGCCACTGTCTAGGCCCAGGGCCAAAAGAAAAAAGGGTTCCTTTACTCAAAACTACAACTAAAGCCTACTGAGTGGATTTTGCCTCGTTGTCTTGAAAGGCAGAGAAGCTCTGCTATTCCAGGCCTCCCCACAGAGTAGCAGCATGGGGTGGGGGTCCTGCCTGGGGCCGACACTGCAGGGGGGTCGGAGCCCTGCATGGAAGTTGGGGCCTTGACAGGAGTCGAGACCCTTCCTGTCTGGACTTCCTCTGTGCAGATGCAAGTACCAGAAGCCTACCAGAAGATTCCGAAAGGTGGGGTAAGGCAGACCAACTGCCCAAGGACACAGAGACTCGAGGAACAACCCAGCCATGAGTCCCGGGAGTTCTTTTCTTGCCTCTTTGATATCCCAGCCTGGGTGCTAGAGAGGTCAGCAACCAGAAATGTCCATAACTGACCCAAAGAGAAAAAGCCCCTCAAGAAATGCCTGCTCTCCACATCCTGAGAACCTAGAAGGGTGCAGACCAGCAGGCACCGTTCAACCATACTGTCTATTCTCCAGAAGGGCACCCTAAGAATAGCCAGGGCCTTTCCCACCCCCACTGAGGAGCAGTGGTGGCCAAACCCTATCGCCCCACCCACTCCCCGCCCCCATCTCCTCTGTGGTGTTGAGCCTGTGGGTGGAACTCTGGGAACTCCCCTCGTTTATGTGGCCTGAGACTTTTGCCCCTTTTTCTGTTGGGTTTCCAAGTAGGTTATAAGATAGACAGAGGAAAAGAGGTGAGGTTGGCTCCCATGAGAAGCCCTGGGCGAGCATCTTCCTTACTTGGCTCTAGCCTCCTTGGGGGAAGGAACCGGGTCTTAAGTCACTCTCACGCCACCAGAACAGCCCAGTGCCTGAGACACAGCAGGTGCTTAATAAATGCCCTATAATATTGGGGTTGGAGAGACTAGAGACCAGCCTGCCAGAAGCTGCTAGACAGGCTGAAAGACCGCATAATTATCCTATACAAAATGACATTTATACAAGGTCAAGGGATAATAGAATAATGTGGGGCAAATCTGGTTACCCATAGTGACCCTGTTCTGCCTGAACGAAAGCACTCATGGGATTTCACTAAGACTCCAGGGAAACTAACAGCCACCATGATGTTTCCTGATTCTAACAATGGTGGTGGTAGAAGAAGAAAGGAGAAGAGCAGGTGAAGGAATGGAAGAAGGGGAGGAAGGACTGTGTAAAAGAAGTTGAATCCTTGGAAATTAACTAAATATGCTTTAAAAACCACCTCAGATGGAAATGATGTCCCAGAGGTAAATGGACACCTTCTCCTTGATAAATCAAGCAGGTGTTTTCAGGATCTGCTCTCAAACTCTTTCATCACAGTATCTGTGCCTTGTGACAACATTTATTTTGTGGTATCATTCTTAAAATATGACGCAAGACAATTGGCATGAAAGAAAAACTTGTCACTCTAAAGCTGAAAACTGACTTAATATAAGCCAAGCTTCTGCTCAAGAGTCCAGCACTGTGCTAAGTGCTCTATTAGAATTAGCTGCTTTAACCATCCGAACAATCCTCAGGTAGTTCCTATCGTCCTCCACTGAGAGACCAAGAAATTGAGGAACACAGAGGTTTAAAATTTTGCTCTAATTTCACAGCCAATAATAGGGAATCTGTGAATTCAAACTCAGATCAGTCTGCTCCAGAGCCTTTGCTTATAACTACCACCTTCCACACAGTTCTACTAAGGATTAACCGCAAATACTCAAGGTCTGTTGCAGAAAAGCACTGATCTCAACTATCCTTCTGAAGTGTAGTGTTTCCAGCTGAGAAATATTCTGCACGGGGAGAAAAGCTGCTCCTTCAAGATGCTCTGTTGGCTCTTTAATATTGCATGAGTGAAATATAAACCTGAGTTTGCAGAGGGCACAAAAGAGCACCTCATTTGATAGGATGTGGGTTTTCAGGTGTTTCCACTCTCAGTTTTACACACAGAGGACAGTAAACTCCTTGAGGGTAGGTAATGTCTGATGCTTCTCGGAGATCCTCCAGAGCACAGACTTCAACTAATGGAGTTGGGAAGATTAAATTAACAATGGAATTCAGGCCCACCAAAATATGTTGTAGGAATGTGCTGAGAAAAATACAAGTTTTATTTTTCAACCCATATATTTTTCTTTTAATTGTAGTGTAATTTTGAGTGATATAGCACTATCTTTTCTGAAGTCACTTAAATCAATAGCAATAGAGTACTCCTTAATAAACGCCTTTTCTAAATAAACCAATTTTGGTCCAGGATATCTCCACAGCCTTAAATCCATACAAGGAAAAACTTTTTTTTTCTTTTGCATCTTTACGAAATGATGGGTGTTTAATCATATCATTATGCTGTACACCTTAAACTCAGACAGTGCTGTATGTCAATTATATCTCAATAAAACTGGAAGAAAAAAATAAAGACAACAAAAAAATTATAAAACCATTAAATTAAGTTGGCATGACTCATCAGAAGATACATTAATACCATAGGTAGGAACCTGGGGCAGACTAAGAACTCCATTTTATGGCTTTGCATGACTACAAGATTATGACTTAATGATTGGCTTTATTTGTGATATATAGTGGACAATATTCTGGTAGCTCGTACTACACATACAGATTAATAATACTGAGAATTCATCACACAAATAATTAAAGTTGATAAAAGTCATAATCTCACCATCTAGTCCCAAACGCAAATCTAGTCTTGAGGTATTTTTGAGATTTGACTGTTTGTCTTAAAGATATTCAGACTCCTAATACCTGAAAAACAAGAAGGGAATTGCCCACAACACACCAGCTTAGTTTACTGAAGTTGTGCAGGGAGAAGAAAGTTATGCTAAAAATGACTTCTTAAATATTCATTTTGATACAGTAGATTACTAATTGCATTGATGAAAAATATTTAAATGTCACGGTGTCTCCTCTGAGGTCCAAGCTATGAGGTGATCTCTAAATGTATTTAACAGACACTGTTGCAAAGGCATATGTGATCACCTTATACTCATGGTGTAATCCTAGTGCAACCAAGGTATTCACCAGCAATTCACCTGGAATTCAGGAAGACAAACACAACAAAACCCCAGATAACCCAAAAAAAGTTCCCGAGAGAAAATAATTACATCATCACACCAGGTCTTTAGAACATTATATTTCATAAAAGACAATGATAAAAAAGTACAAACATTTCCATGAGAAGCAAAAAAAAAAAAAAAGAAAAAAAATGAGAGTACAAGAAATTACTAGCATTTATTTCAGTGCATTTATATAGAAGCCTTTCAGATCTTAATAAATAAAATAATCTTAAGTACACTTCCTTTTTCTGATAAACTCTATGACCATTTTAGTTCTCTCATTGGCATATTTGCAAATAAAAGATAATAAATCTAGAGTACCAGTATTTGTCTGAAAAGTATACAACGAAATACAACAGAGATAAGCAAAGGCCAAATAAAATGACACAAAGTCTGGTTTCACATGTACAGAGCTTCCAAAAGAAAGAGAATATTGTATTGGATATTTTCCCATTTTGTTTTAAAATGGATATCAACCTCTTGGCTGGGAAAGGAGAATAAGCAAACTTTAATACATACTTTTGTATTTACATAATATTGCAAATAAGGTTTTCTTACTGAACACCTTTTCACAAAATACAAACAGAAATTTATAATTAGACTTAAAAAAATATTCATTAAACCCCAGTTTTGGCAAAGACTTAAATGACCATCTCCACTGTGAATGAGACATAACGTTACAGCAAATGTGTACACTTTTTCCTTTTCTTTTCTACAAACAGGCCCATTAATCATTACTACTTTCTCTAGTTGAAAGGCACTATATAAGTTTCCCAGTAGGGCCATAAGGAGTTCATAACTATGTCCACATATATACGTTTCTTGACTTTGAGACTAAGAAATACAACACATAAGTTATCAGAGGATGTTTTCATAATTTTAGAAAGGTTTCAACTTGCTTGACTTGATTTGTTTAGAAATGAAATATTTTTTCTGTAGACATACCTAGCATTGCAACTGATAGAGTAGGTAATCAATACATGTTCACTAATAAATCAACCAAACTATAAAGACAGTTTGCATTTGCAATCTATTTGTTAATTTTTATGGAATACAGTTATTTTTATACAATGAAGATAACTGGGCAAAGCTATGTCACTTATATACAAACATATAAAAGTTACTATTTATAGGCAACAATCAATTTGAGGTCTGCACTTAAAAAGAAAATAAAAACAAACAAAAGACAAAAAGCAAACTACTGAGATGGCTTTCAAAGGATGACACACCGTATTCAAAACGGAAAATAGCGGAATATTCATGGCCCACTCCTAAAACAAAAATTACTACTAGACTTAATCCAAGAAAATAAGACAAATACTAGTAGAACGGAGTTCTCTTGAAACTATAAAAATGTGTATCAAAATGAGAAGATTCCAAAATGTGGGCAGCTCCATATTAAAGAGAAAAATATGTTTTCCTAATAAGACTCAGAAACAGCCCTAATTTCCCCCATGACTAAAATATTTAAGTATTATTGGGTTAATTATGCTCCTATGCCCCTAGTATCTTGTTAGTGATCAACAAATGTTAACTTTCCCAACCTACTTTCTTTCATTTCATCAAATTAAAAAATTACATTGGCTATGAGAGACAGAAAGTGAATAGATACACAATTTAAGAACAAATACCTTGCTTTTCAGAAGGTTTGATTTTTCATTATTCTGAGTTACCAGCAAAGAAATGAAAAACAAATATTTTGGAAATATTTCTAAGAAATAAATGCAGAAAAATTCTGCTTGGTATCATAACCGAGAGCTACCAGTCTTCTCAAAGTGTAAGAATTTCAGTTATTTTATGATTTGGTTTGTGGTCATTTGTGTTACTAATATTTGCCATAGAAAATGCCAATTTCAAAATTAAATTTACAACCTGAGAGATAAACAACCATATTTCTGTGTTAGATGAATAATCCATTTCTATTGTTCCTCATGTTGTTGAAGATTCACTTTATAGATATTTAATTTTTTGTTTTAAATTTGTGAAAATATCTTAAGATATTTTAAAGAATCTTTGGTTAACCATAGTTGATAATTTTCAAAGTAAAGACACTGTTTGGTTTTGCTATGAAAATGTCATCCGAATTTAAGAGTAAGTAATATACTTGATGTCAGGTAGAGAAACCTGTTTTTAGAGAAGTGTCTTATTAACACCAATGCATTTAAATAACTGATAATGTATTTTAATATAATTCTATTAACTTATGCTTTTGTGAGGAAATTAACACCAGAGATGTGATATCTTAAAGGTGAAAAAAATACATGTAGTTCGAATGAAACTGGCCAACATTAAAAAGGATCCCTTCCAAACTTGAAATCCTATGAGTCTAATAATCAAACAAAATTTGTTTTTATCTACTAAGCATTTATCTTCATAAAAATAGAACAATTAATTTCTTACCTAATTCATTTGTATATTATAAATACTACTGGGTTTTCCATAACTCAATCTTTTACAAAACTGTTTTGCTTTTTTTAAATGAAGATTTTTTTTTTTTTGCTCTTCTGAACTAGAAATAAAAGCGCTGTTCACTATGAATTCAAAAAAAATACAGTGTACAACCACACGCAACCTTGGGAACATTTTTTGAGGCACAAAATCCCTGACACTTACACCAGAGGTACATGAGAGACGTTTAACATAAAGAGGTCCTTTATATCATGTCACATCATAACTTTTAAGATTTTCTTGGTAATACTCATGCAATATACACAAACAATATGGTTGTGGTTTAGCAAAATCCGATGAGATTGCAAGCAAGGGGAACAAAAGAGGTAATCCTCCGTAGGAAGAAAAGCTAAGTCCCTTCTTCTTACCCTTTAAAACCCTAAGGAAGCTGTGACTTCGTCCACACAAAAAGCTGACGGTATAAAGCTCAAAACTAGTATAACAGTGTACTGTATTAGCTGGCTGTCAATTATTGACAGTTCCTTCATTTCACACAAGGTTAACCTTTGTTTAGTGACATAAATTTACATTGTTTTATTCCATGCAAATAAAAAAATGTTTATAAAAGTCCCATAAAGGCATAACCCATTACATGCAAAACTGCCAACACATCTTGTTTCTCAACAATTTGAACACATTAATTTATATCACATATGTACAAAATATGTTTAAATGGAAATAAAGCATTCTCTTGAATTAAACTATAGATTTTAGTATAAAAATTTTCTCTTTGTAGGGAGCTCTCTTGACTGCCAGACTTAAGCAACAGCATCTGGTCTCTGCAGTGCTCGCCATGGGGTGTGTCTCAGGATAGAGGATGGGTGGGTGGAAGAAGGGTGACTGTATACAATCCCACAAGTAAACACTGAGAACACAGGCTCTTCTTCTCACCACCCAGGGCACTATGACACATCCATTCACTGACCTCCATTAAGAGTGCACTCCAAGTTCCCGATCCAGCATTGTGGTCTATCTTGCCATGAGAGCTACTTCTTTTAATAGTCTTCAATTGGAGCTAACTCTGGCATGAGGTTTACCGATATATTTGTATACAACCTATCAACCAGTATTTTTGGCGTATATACTAAATTGTTCAACCCATCGATGTACTGGCGCTCTTTTGAGTATCTTAGTAATTTATACCTATAGCATTAGAGAAAAAAATTAAAAGTAACAGAAACATGTTTGAAAAGAAAAATTGATGAGGAATACGCTCAAGGTCATTCTTATCATTAAAGCACTTAAAGCTCTTTACAATTTTTGGTTCTTATGCATAATTAAAAATCTTTCTAGACCATTATTCTAAATTAACATTTTTACTAGTCTTAAAATGCTACCTGAAAAAAAGTTACTTTGCACTCTTACACATTAGATATCCTTAAGAAATAAAATGCATTACGCTTTATGTTAAGGAAACATTTTTACATAAATAATTAACTGGGCTCTTTAATATTACATGAATACATATATGTGTGTGTGTGTATGTACGTATATGTATATGTATATCTCTTCAAAACAAGCACAAAATGCTCTACTTTTATAAACAAAAATGATATCGACAGAAAATCCCCTTCAGAAGTTTTTTGTGGGGAGTGCAATTCCTTTTTTTATAAATCTTTCATAATTAAATAATTTTGAAACCTTGATATCTAAAGATGATATTAAACTTACCGTCCTAAGAACTGGACTTCACCTCGATGGTGATGAGGAATAGACTTGTATTTTCCCAGGTCCCCCTCTGGTCTTGTTACATTATATCCAGCATAGTGAACCCTACAACACAACATACAGAAATGAAAATACATTAAGAAATAAAATCTAACATAAAAATAGATTATGTGAGTTCAATTTAAAATGCAAAAGAATGCTCTAATGTACACGCTGTCAGTAATTTCAAAAGGGTACTACTCTCAATAAAAAAGGGAGAAACACAACGCAGGATTTAGGAACCTCAAAAATTTTCCACCCCAAAGAATCCTTTCCTGGAATAGAAAAGTATAGTTTACTTAATAGAAAGGAAATTTATAGAAATTCCATTATTAAGCAATTTGTACCTCAACATACCTATTCCAGAGGTCATCGTCTTCTCCTCCCCATCCCCAGAAGGCATTAGGAAAACCATTGATCTTTCTGAACTGTTCCACTGTCAGTCCACTTACACCGCCAAAAAACTCTTTATAAGGAAGACTAAAAAAGAAAGCAGAATATAGCATTCTAAAAATGAAATCAAAACTGTTTGCCATATGAAATCAAGTTTTCAGTCTTTTACATGCTTTGCAAAATACACCCCTACTTCCATATAAACAATTATGTTGATTAAATCATATTCTGGGAAAAGTAAAGTACATCAAGAAACAAAACATCTTTACACTCTAGTGAAACAAGTACATCTAACTGTGTTATGCAAAACACTTGTGGTAACTGAAATTTAATATTGACTATTGTTACTTTATAAGACTCAAAACCTAGTGTTCAAAAATGGTCTACTTTCACACCAAAAGTAGACTTGATCAATAGCTGCTAAGGTAATGTTAGATGTTACTAAGCTAATTTCCTAAATTAATTGATCTTAATTTATTAAATACATTATTTATCATATAGACTAGGATAAATATAAATTAGTAAAAACAAGTCTTGCATTTAATTTTGAAAAAACTAGCTGCCTATTCCTGTAATGATCTTCTCTATTTGGACTACACTCCCAAAATATTCATGGATATTTACAAATATATTTATTTTTAATGCACTGTTAGAAGAATGACAATTTTTTGAGATGTAATTGACCCTGTATTAGTTTCAACATAATGATTTGATATATGTATATATTGCAAAACGATTACCACAATATGTCTGGTTAACATCCATCACCATGCATAGCTACTTTTTTCTCATGATGAGAGCTTTCAAGAGCTATTCTCTTAGCAACTCTCAAGTATACAGTACAGTATTTGTTACCTAGAGTCACCTCGTTATACATTACATCCCAGGACTTGTCTTATAACTAGAATTTTGTACCTGTTGATTCCCTTCATCCACCCCCAACCCCTGCCTCTGGCAACCAAAATCTGTTCTCTTTATCTACAAGTTCGGGTTTTTTTTTTTTCAATTCTGCATATAAGTGAGATCATACAGTACTTGCCTTTCTCTGAGAAATGACTATATTTTTAAATCTGGATTTTATTTTCCTTACCTTTCTCTAACTCATCCTCCATGGAATTTGTCAAAGTTGTTTGTTTAGAAACAGACAGGTTTTCTGATGTTGAGGCAGCATCCCTAGACTTGCAGTCCTGAATAAATTCCTGTGGCCCTAAATGTGCTACTGGGGAGCCACGTGCCAGAGCCCCTGAATGGACGAGGCCAATGTGGAAGAACAGCAGAGAAAACACGACCACACGCAGCCTCTGAAAATCACGCTGAGGGAAGTCTGGCCAGGACTAAAGCAAAGCTGCCTCAGAGGAAGAGAGGGGGCAGATTTCACTTTTTTGTTGGACGGACTCTGGATTCACTCTCTGCAGGGAGGAAGTGCTGTGTGCCAGCGGGGACCTTGTGTGGCCACAGAAGATGAGAGAGGCAGCTCCCACAGAGAACTCCAGGCTGCAGGACAAAGCAATCCTGGTCCCACACTGGGCCAAAGGCACCCCAAGACAGTAACAGCAATACTGACCCCAAAGTCTACCACGGTGTCCCAGGGTACCTCACGAGGCTTGCACTGGGGAAGTTAGATTCTAGTTATGATACCAGTTGGGGTCCAATAGGGCCAATAAGCGCTCATGGCACCACTGTGTTTCCCACATCAGTTGCATTATGCTTGCCCAGGCTAGTGGTTTGGGAGAAACCTGAAATCAGTAGATAGGTAAAGATGGATAAGTGTGTGTGTGTGTGTGTGTGTGTGTGTGTGTGTGTGTTCACTGACATGTATAAATTGCCAAGAACGTTAATTCCATTTAGTGTTCTGCTTAAAAGCAGAAACAATCAACTGCACTATACCCAGAATAGGAAAAGATTAGATAAAATGAAAGTGTAATAGATAAAGAACAGAAAACGGAAGCCTGACAAACACAAATCTAGTGGCGTTTACCTGACACTGTCCAAAGGGAGAGAGACACTGCTCTGGGGACCTGAGCTTTCTGGTCAGCAGCCTTCACGGCGTGGGCACCACTGTGGGCAGCGACACCTCATCACACTTCAGCCCATGCACTGTCCGGCCCGTTCCCTGCTCTGCTGCCATTCTCTCTAATTTCTATTCCAACTTCCAAGATACCCTATGCACCCTGGGATTAGTCTAGGTAGATATGAGTATTTTACTGATTAGAAATTAATATTTTCAAATAAAAAATTAATTTAGAATCCCTAGTTTATATGACATTTATGATATCTTTTAGTAAAAATCAATTATGCTAAATTTAATTTGACTCTAGTAGGCTGACTAAAATTGAGTTTCTAGAAGTGCTAAGAATCAGATCCTGAACCTGGATGACCTTCCCAAGGTAACGCCAGACTTGGCTTTCAGATACTATGGTAATAAGGAAAAGGTTTTCTAATGATAACAACCAGTCTAAAAAAAGACAAAAAACCAAAAAAAGGCACTCTTCCTGTTTCAGTGCTAATTCACCTGGTCTCATCACTGAGACTTCTTGCTTCTCTAACTCGACAGGTGAGGCAGCAGGCAAAACAGTGATGAAGGCAACACCTCCCCGCTCCAGGCTATTTTCTCTCCTCTCCACTTCCATGAGTCAATGAAAACTGTGATCTCTTTCCCAAATTAGACCTTTAATGTCAATTTAAGTCACTGTCACAGCTCCGATGACAGTATCATTTCAAGGCATCTCCAGTCAGAGAACGAAAAAATGTTTCTTCTTATTAAAGGCAGGTCAAGAATCCATAGCTTAGGAAGAAGAAAATATACTGCAGAAGAGCGGGCCTTCACTGCACAGGAACTACCCTGCGGGAGGGAAGAGAGGGGAGCCAACCTGTGCTGTGCTCCTACCTGGGGCAGCCCAGTGCCTGGGATCTCGCAGAACCCGTGGATGGGCTCTAGTGCTCCCTGAACAAGGAAACCAATGTTCAGACATCCAAGTCCTAAGATGCAAATCCAAGCCCTCTAACTGCTAAGCGTGAAAATCAGAAGTTAGGTCCACATTTCCTTGACCGTAGAAACCGGGCTCTATTTCCCACCACCCCACGCTGAAACCTGTGTGTGAGGAAGCGACTGGATGGACCACAAGCGACCCTACACCCCGGCTCCCTGCGAGGAAGGGCTGGAGTTAAAGATACTCTCTAGGCTCTTGAGCCCTCTCAGATCCAGGCACATAACGCTGCTACCATTTCAGTGATATGATTTTGCAGGTGTGCTGCAAAAGAAGAGTGTACATTACTTACATATACATGTATTTATCCAGCTTGGCTGCAAAGTGACGTGGCATTTCTCCACATCCGTAATAGTTTCGGTCATTTTCAGGTAGATGATCCACATCGTGGAAGATTACACAGTCCCAGACACTGTCTTTCATGGCCTCTTTGAAGCCCACATTGAAGAGCATTGCACGGTTAAAAGGCTGTGTGCCAGTCTTCACAAAGAGAAAAACAGAAATGTACTCAGGCTTTGCCATGACTTCCTTCTATACCTTTATAACTTGTTGAATCATGGTCAAATGCTAATAATAAATACACACAAACCAAACGGATAAAATAATAAACATGTTTCAGGATTTTCAAATATACTATTTAAATTATTACATAATTTTATACTTTGGTAACACACAAGAAAACACTATTATTATAAGGGCCACTGGTAGACCATCAACTTTATATAATGATATAATTCATGTTTCTGTTTTACTTCAAATGTATCAGGATATAGATTATTTATGACCAGGAAAAAAAATAAAGCCATTGAAAATAACAGAGGTTGTATTTTTTAGCAAAGCTTTCCATATGGTGCCCAGACTAAAAGAAGCAGGAAACAAAGTGACTCAAGAAGCAGTAACCCTTCTCTTACTTAACAAGGCCAGGGAGGGCTAACTTTGCATTACTAATGCTTGTAATAGAGACAAAGGCATTCTCAGAGCCAAAAACAATTGGAACTTATTACACAAAACCCAATTTCCTTTATTATAACCATTTTCCTTTATTACTAGGGAAAATAAAGTGTCCAGACAACAATTTCTATTCTTATTATGCTTGTTTATGATAAAGACCAAGAGCATCTGAAGGGACAAAAAAAAGTGGGAACTTATTACACAGAACCCAGCTTCGTATATAATGACCACTTCCCTTTACTTACGAGGAAAATTATATTAAGGTGCATTGGCAATAAAAGGTTTCATGCTACAGCTAAAGAAAATTAAAGAGCAATTTACCTATGCCTTGGCAATATTTCTCAAAATCATTTCCAAAACATAAAACAAAAAGTGATTATGAAAAAAAAAAAAAAAAGTGATTATGAAAGAAGTGAATGAGATGCACAATGCAGTCATCACCAGAGTGAGCCCTCAAAAGGGAAAAATAACTAATTTTTAGTCCTGGGTCCTGCACTAACTTGAGGTAATAGAAATCACTTTACTTTTTACAGCTTTTCCTCACCAATGAAATGGAAAGAATAAAAAGGAAAGGCAGTTAAATTATAATAATTACTGGTACATCACCAGTTTGAACAAATGACTTTCCTTTAAGATTTAAAAAACTGTTTTCATTAAATGTGGACATAATACTTAATGGCTTATAATAAAAATAAGAAGTTTTATGTCTAACCCACCTTCATCTTCCAAAAGCAATACTTTTACACACCTCTAGTAGTTTATTCTGGTACTTATCTCCTCATTTCAAGGTAATGAAAGTTTTGATATCCCCTTGCCTCATTAACTTTTTAGACACTACTGATTTCTTACCATGGTCATTGAGGATTTATACCCCCCCATTCACTGCCCCTCTATCCATTCTCCCAACAGTTATGTCATAATTTTTTGTTAAGTCAATGGTATTTGCATTATTATGACTGTATATATATGACTGTTGAGTAAATTATGATTCTGTTTTCTTTCTCAAACTGAGATTCATAACTGTCTTCTGTTTTCTTACTTTTCTATATAACTAGTATTACTTTGTACAAAAGCCCCAGCAGGCATGCCCTGTATTTTTTAATAACTGATGCAATCATTGAAACACATCAAACCATTTATCGATCCTCCTCCACCCGCCCCCCAAGCCCAACTCCAGCTGCCACGGCCCTCGCGTCTTGCTCCAGTCTTGACTGGTCTGACCATGTGCAACTATCGTCCTGGGCCTCCTCTTCATTCCCTACATCGTCGGTGTCCTTTACTTGGCTCTCTCAATTTGCTGAGGAACATCCTTCAGCAGCTTCCTATCTCAGGATCCACGGGAGA
>NW_020174565.1:575010-575403 GCF_003031525.2 Neophocaena asiaeorientalis asiaeorientalis
AAAAAAAAATATATATATATATATATCTACATATATACACACACACATGGATATTTTATATATATATATATTTTTTTTTTTTAGCCAATGAATGACTGAAAATGCCATCAATCTACCCTCACACTTGATTGATATTCCGACTGGGTAAAAAATTCTACGTAAGAATTACTTTCCCCGGGGCTTCCCTGATGGCGCAGTGGTTGGGAGTCCACCTGCCAATGCGGGTTTGTGCCCCAGTCCGGGAGGATCCCACATGCCGCGGAGCGTCTGGGCCCGTGAGCCATGGCCGCTGGGCCTGCGCGTCTGGAGCCTGTGCTCCGCGGCGGGAGAGGCCACAACAGTGAAAGGCCCGCATACCGGGAAAAAAAAAAAAAGAATTACTTTCCCCTAGAA
>NW_020174565.1:575507-629213 GCF_003031525.2 Neophocaena asiaeorientalis asiaeorientalis
AATTACTTTCCCCTAGAATTTTAACGGCATGTGGCTCCACAATCTTCTAGGTATCAGCACTGCTGAGAAGGTTCATATGATTCTGATACATAATCACTGGTAATTTTTCCTACAGAACCTTTTTGATACCTTCCCTTTTTAATTTGCATTCTAAAGTTTCAAAATAATATGCTTTAAAGCTCTATATTTTATTCATGTGTACATGTGGACCCCTTTAATCTGAAGACTCATGTCTTTGCTTCTGGAAAATATTCTTATATTATTTCTTTGGTCATTTTACTCCACCCCAACCCCGTTTTTTTCCTGCTATATTTTTTCAGAACTCTGATTAGCAAGTATATTTGTTATCTACTGATGTGTAACAAATCACAGCAAAACTAGTGGCTAATAAAACCACAGTCATTTATTATGCTCAAAGCACCTGTGATAGGAAATTCTGCTAGCACAGCAAAGATCCCTGATCACTGCTCCATGATGTCTGGGCGTCAGCTGGCAGATCCACTTCCAAGAGGACTCAGTCACACAGCCAGCAAGATGACGCTGGCAAGTCAGTTCTTTTCCACAGGGTTGCTTGAGTGTCCTCATGACATGGCAGCTGGCTTCCCCAAGAGCAAGTGATCCAACAGACCAAAGCAGAAGCAGCAATGTCTTTTATGACCTAGCTTCAAAAATCACACACTGTCACTCTGCAGTGTGGTTGTCCACACAAGTCAGCCCTTATTCGTTGTGGCAGGAGACCATACAAAGAGGCAAGGATCCTTGGGGACCACCTTGGAGGTGGTTACCCCTGTGAGGCATTGATACTTCTTAATTTCTCCTGCTTTGGTTCTAGTTTAAGAGTTATCTTCTTAAGTTTATCTTCCAGCCACTCTATTGAAAGTTTTGTTTTACTTATCACATTTTCTTTTATGATAACTTTCTTATTCTGATTGTTCTTTATGGTGTTTTCATTTCACAGATGCATTCTCTTTCCTTCACTCTCTGTGGATAGTGATTATGAGTTTTTATTACTGTTCATTTCATTTTTAAAAAAAATGTTCTCTGTTCCCTCCACTGTCTATATTTTCTATAATCCCTTTTGTTGGATTGGCTTTGTCTCCTTTTGTGGGAACCCTTCGCCGCCCATTCACAGTTGAGAGCAAGGCACTAAAAAGCTGAGGGGAACCTCCACATACGTATGTGAGGTTGTGGCACAGCACTCTTGGCTGCACACACACCGCACACGCATGTGCACGAGCAAATCCCTAAGCCAAACTGAAACAGAAACAGAAGCCCCAACCCTCCTCGCCAGCGCTCTGTGTGCCATAGCTCAGAAAACGGCAACACCCTCCTTCAAAACAAAAACCCTGCATCCTGGTTGACCATTCTCCATTGCTCACAACGTACGTCGGCTTCAACAGCAAATAATCTGACTTCTAAACCCAATGTAGCCCAAACCCAGCCACTGCTCACCTCCCTCCAACACCACCGCAGCCCAAGTCAGCGGCAGAAGCTCCCGCTCAGTCTACTCTCCGCACCGTCATCTTCTCCAAAGACCATTAGATCACGCCATTCCTCTACTCAGAAGTCTCCAGCACCTTCTCACCTTCCGCGGGACAACCCAAGTCCTCCCCCAGGTTCTTTTTTTTTTTTTTTTTGCGGTACGCGGGCCTCTCACTGTTGTGGTGGAGCACAGGGTCCGGACGCGCAGGCTCAGCAGCCATGGCTCATGGGCCTAGCCACTCCGCGGCACATGGGACCTTCCCAGACCGGGACACGAGCCCGTGTCCCCTGCATCGGCAGGCGGGACTCTCAACCACTGCGCCACCAGGGAAGCCCCTCCCCCAGGTTCTTCATTACCTGCGTCTATCCCGCCTATGATTTCCTGCCTCACGTCTTTCTTCACTTGTCGCTCCAGCAACACTGACCACTTTGCACAAACACACCATGCACTCTCCTGCCCTGCCTGGAACACACATCCCCGAACGTCAGCATGGGCTGCTCCTTTGTTCAGGGCCGCTCCCACCTCACCTCCTCCGAGAGCCTTCCGTAAAGACTCTGAAGGAAAGAGCACATCTCCCTGCCCCTACCGCTCTCTCTGCCCCGACTCTTAGCTCCGGGCACCACCTGACATACCACATGATTATTTACTGCCCTCCTTCCCTCACAAGAACAAGAGGCCTCACCTGGCTTGTCCCCTGCTGTCTCCCCTTTGTTGAATGAATGAAAGCGGGCTTCATGGAGGTGATAAAGTGAGGAACTGGCCTCTTCCTCTGGAGACTTCCCAACATTAGACCAGGCATCGTCTCCCTGGGGCTAAGCTACTTCTCTAGTGAAGAGGCCACTCACGCCCTGCCTCAGTTGAAGGGGTTGGGGGGATTCACACCGAACGACTGGCTTCAAACAGTCAGACAAAGAGAAGGACAGAGGGCGCTTGGGGTCCGCAGGCAACCCGACTCAAGGCCTCTGCTCTGAGGTGCCAGAGTTCGGCTGCATCAGCACCGGCAGGACCCGCGCTGGTTTCTCCAAGGAGAAACTTTTCATTTTCTACAAGATACAACAGAGTAATCACCTGGCAGCACAAGCCAACTTAAGAAACTAGGGATCTGACTGTTCTGCAATCAAACTTTTAAACAATCCCTTCGTTTAGCCCAGTGCTTCAGTTGGTCTTTCAAGGGCTGAGATGTGCAGGGGGGCTTTGTCCAGCAGACTGACTCAATCCTTGTCACCATCCCCCTTGACGGCTAAAATTTTTAATTTACTATCAGGTTAAAAAAAGTTAATTTTCATAATATAGGTGATTGCATTAAAAAGCACATATGCCCTATGTACATCATTATACGAACAGGAAACAGACCTTAAAAGGGTGATTTACACACAGAGAACTATAAGTTACATTAAATATCCAGTACTTCCGGGGGAAAAATAGAGGCAAAAAAGCTAAGAGTGAGAAAATAAAATTAAAAAAAAAAAAAAAAGGTAGAATCAGCCACAAAGGACGTGGGAAAACACACTAACTGTAACAATCTTAGGAAGAGAATTTGACTATTTTCTAATATTTCAAAAACAAACAAAAAAAATCCCAGAGGCATCTAACATAAGCTAGGTCACTTTCTGTCTACTGATAAATAAAGAAATACATTTTTAGTCAGATTTAGTAAAAAGAAGGACTGATCAGGATAAAATGAGGTCATCAATGTCAAAACCAAAAGTATCCAAATTACGATGTATTCTAAACATGAACAAAATGCACTTTAGAAATACTATATAGCGGGCTTTCCTGGTGGCGCAGTGGTTGAGAGTCCGCCTGCCGATGCAGGGGACACAGGTTCGTGCAAAAAAAAAAAAAAAAAAAAGAAATACTATATAGCCATCAGTGACAAAATTCAGCAAGGACCCTAGTATTTGGGAAGTGGGGTTGGGGACAGACCAAGGAAGAAATCCAAGATGACACCTTAAGTACAAAAGCAGGTGATGACAGAAGTAGAAAAACATAGAAGTACAGAAAATATCTCCAAAGGGTTTAAGTAAGTCTGAAAGAAACTGTACACACGGAATACTGCTATTAAAATATTTACAGAGAAAAAAGTAACTGATAATATGAATAATTATATATATATTTCGGTTTAATAGGTAAGACATTAGATGATTTAAAATGATAGGAACACATAAACTGATAAAAGGATTAACAAAATGTGGTATACACAATTAACAGGCTCAATCCAAAATGGAATTTTACCCAAATATAAAACCAAGGATTAACCTTAAACTACACACTTTTAATCACACAGTATCTAAGAGTTTACTACGTTCTAGTATACCTAGTTACCATTTTGAAAAATATTCTCACCTGTTCAATGACATAAAAGGCAAATTCCAGCCGCTGTTTTTGGAGCATTGGAACCAGATGCAAGAAAAAAATTGGAAGATGTTCATGGCGATTACGGAAAGGAATGAGAACTGCCACCTTTAAAACAAAAGAGTGACATATGTAAATAAATACAACAGCAAGCCCTAGAGGTAAAAGATAAAAACTGACCCTTGAGATTCTCTTAACTCATGAATTTTCTCACCAGAGATCCAACAATGGGCAAACAGACAAGGCCCTTGCCTTTGTGCCATTTAAGCTCTTGTGAACCTGGAGAGGTATAAATGGGCTCTGAAGGCCGTTCTAGGGACTGTGGTCCTTATCCTATGGAAACCATGAAAGTCGTGGAAAGATTTTAAAAGAGTGATAAAATCAGCTTTGGTGATGGCAAACACTACTATGAAGAGCAGTGTAAAGCAGATTGGAGAAAACCAAAAGTGGGCTCAGGGAGCTGGTTAGAGATTAATGCAAAGTCAAGACAAGAGGTAATGGTAGCTTGAACAGAGGCCGGGTAGAGGACAAGAAGAGAAGCGCATGAATTTTTGAAACACTGAAGAGGTAAACGAACAGGATTTGTTCCTGGAATGGATATAAGGAGTGAGGGAGAGGGATGTGTCCAGACTGATTTCTAGGTTTTAAAGTAGATCATAAATAATAAGTTTATGGGTTTTAAATTGAATTTAAAAGAGATTCCACCTGAATATCTAGTATCGAACATGGCTCACCTGGTCTAGAGATATTTTTGAAAAATGTAACAGATATATCATGGAATATAAATGAAGTTTGATAATTATATTAATATAATATTTTTCATCTAATCAAAATGCACAATTAAATTTTTCATACACTGCATGTTTATTTCAGTGGTAGGATAATACTCAGTTTAAAAATGATAATAAAATTATGTTAAAATGTTAAGCTCAACAAAAAAGATAAGGTAAACAAGCACGAGCATCAGAGAAATTCATCCTTTAAATAAACCAAAGAAATGTGTATCTTATGTAATCAAAAAAAAAAAAAAAACACGTTTACGGGAATTAAAATGGTTTCTCAGTAGACCAATCCTTCTTCTAATAAGAAAAAAAACGATCAAGACTCTCAAAATCAAGACTAAAAATCACTGTTTACAAAGTGTGCTACTATAATATGGGAATAAATGAATAATGATCAATCATCACTTACTCAAGTCCTCTTTCCTGGATCCAAACTTCATCATACAAGTCAAGTGACCCTACAATTCAGATTTTGCCCTTGAAAAAGCTAAAATGTTTTCTAACCATTGCTTTTCTTAGCAATTTCTGAGCTAAGTTAGCCTTATTATAATTGTGAATTTTCTAAAAACTGAAATTAAAACAAATAAGTTTTTTACAGATTATAAATTCTAAAATCAGAAGACCTAAATAGGCATTTCTCTAAAGAAGACATACAGATGGCCACCAGGCACATAAAAAGATGCTCAACATCACTAATTATTAGAGAAATGCAAATCAAAACTACAGTGAGGTATCACCTCACACCAGTCAGAAGAGCCATGATCAAGAAGTTTACAAATAACAGATGCTTGAGAGGGTGTGGAGAAAAGGGACTCCTCCTACACTGTTGGTGGGAATGGAAATTGGTGCAGCCACTACGGAAAACAGTATGGAGGTTCCTTAAAACACTAAAAATGAGCTCCCACACGATCCTGCAATCCCATTCCTGGGTATGTAGCTGGAAAAGATGAAAACTCTAATTCAAAAAGATACATGCACCCCAATGTTCATAGCAGCACTATTTACAATAACCAAGACATGGAAGCAACCTAAGTGTCCGTCAACAGATGAATGGATAAAGAAGATGTGGCATATATACACAATTGAAGATTAGCCATAGAAAAGAATGAAATATTTGCCATTTGCAGCAACATGGATGGACCTAGAGATTATCATACTAAGTGAAGTAAATCATACAGACAAAAACAGATATTATATGATATTACTTATATGTGGAATCTAAAAAATGATATAAATGAATCTATATACAAAATAGAAACAGGCTCACAGATGTAGAAAAGAAACTTATGGTTACCAAAGGGGAAAGGGGAAGAGAGGGATAAATTAGGAGTATGGGATTAACAGATTCACACTACTATATATAAAATAGACAAGAAACAAGGATTTACTGTATAGCGCAGGGCACCATATTCAGCATCTTTTAATAACCTACAATGGAAAAGAATCTGAAAAGGAATATATATATATATTCACTTTGCTGTACACCTGAATGAATCACTTTGCTGTATACCTGAAACTAACATAATGCTGTAAATCAACTATAGTCCAATTAAAAAATGCCAAAAGAATTATAAATTCCAAAATCATTAGATTTTCAAAGAACATAAGAATCAAAATATGTCTAATAACAATGTCTATGTGTCATTCTATATTTTGGATTTTTAAATACAGCCTAATAAACTGGTTAAACAGAAAATTATGTAACAACATTAAACATGGGACTTATTAAAATTTCAACTATACCAAATAAATTTTACTGATGAATGAATAAATGTAAATAATTGACAATGCATAGCTTTAGGATCTGATCCTACCTGTAAAATCAGGACATGACATTAGATGTAGTCAATAGAAAATAGTAACATTTACCTGTGTATTTTACATTACCAGGATCATACATGAGAGAAAATTTTAAATTATTAAAATAGTTTTATTTTAAAAGAGAACAATACATGGTTTCATAAAATTGAAGACATCTAAACTAAAAACTCCACCACTAATTTTCCCTTAATGATGATGAGATAGTGGACAAGAGAAAGAGACAATGGCTGTTCTGAGGCTGATATTTTCATGTCTACACTGATTCACATTTGGTAAGTGGTAGGAACCAAAGGGGCTCTGGTGCCTCTGCCAGCCCCACGCTGGGTCCCATTCTTCTTTGGTTTGCTCCATAAGGTGGCTCTTGGCTTATGAGCCTGAGGACCACGACGCTACAGAACAATACGGAACCCACATCTAAGAGTCCCTCCTGGGCTTCCCTGGTGGCGCAGTGGTTGGGGGTCCGCCTGCCGATGCAGGGGACACGGGTTCGAGCCCTGGTCTGGGAAGATCCCACATGCCGCGGAGCGGCTGGGCCCGTGAGCCATGGCCGCTGAGCCTGCGCGTCTGGAGCCTGTGCTCCGCAATGGGAGAGGCCACAACAGTGACAGGCCCACGTACTGCAAAAAAAAAAAAAAGAGTCCCTCCTGTACCCCACACAATGGCCACGGTTGGTGGTGAGCACTCCCTTATGACTGAGGAGACTTGCTGACAGGCCTCAGTATCCATTGTTGGCATCTCCACAGAATTCCCAAATCTATGCAACTCCCAAAGCAGTTCAGGAACCCCTAAGTTTACTCTTAGGATAGGAAACTGCTATGAAAGTGAAAGGAGAAAAAGGAGTTAGATGGCAAGTACAAATCCCTACCACTGACCTTATCTGAAATATATCAGTGTGATAACTTCTAGCAAAATTAGGGTCGAGCTTGCTCTTCTTGGTTTTGAATTTGGCCACAAGTTGGCTGCCTATGATGTAAATGGGCTATAAAAGCAGTTAAGACGCATTATAGATATTTAAGGAAAGACGCTATTAAAAAGCTGCAGAGTCCATGTTAAAGACAGCCCATATTAAATACAATGAGGCTGAGTAATCAGTTGAACATCTAAGAATAAACAAAGGTTGTCATGGCCCCTAATACAGTAATTTCTTCAATAAAACATTTAAAATATTGAGTTGATTTTTCCTTAATATTATATGGAAACCGAGAGTATTATAAGAGAAAGAAAATGACCAGTGTCACGGCAAGTTCAAAGAAGCTAAACTGTCGTTTTTACAACAAATGCATGTCCACATATTAATGAGACAGTTATCAAAGGTTTTGAATATGCCTAAAGTATT
This sequence comes from Neophocaena asiaeorientalis asiaeorientalis, assembly GCF_003031525.2. Taxonomy (NCBI): domain Eukaryota; kingdom Metazoa; phylum Chordata; class Mammalia; order Artiodactyla; family Phocoenidae; genus Neophocaena; species Neophocaena asiaeorientalis. Next base: position 583,285 of record NW_020174565.1, read on the forward strand.
TATTAAAACAAAGCTAAATAGCATCTAAAAATTCATTTGGCACGTCCCTTCCTTTGGCTGTGGAATGTCACTGTCAACAGTTTACAATTTATTGTCTAGGAAGAGAAGATCTCGGTAATCTGTGGTAATTTATCTCAAGGTTATTAAACTTAATAGCCTTTGTTTCAGGACATTCTTTCTTACAGGTGTCCTAATCTGCTGTTGGAGCCACTCTCCTGTTGAAGCATCTCCACTGGAGATAGAACTAAACATCTGGTCATCACCTTCGGAAAAACAAGAGTCATCTTCATGAATCTCTCCTCACCACCTCTTGTTCAAGCAGAATTATCCACACGCACTTTGCTCCCACTTTAAAACCACTAATCTTACTGAATTTATGCACCTATTTTTCATCCTTGCTCATTTTCTCCTACACTCACCACGAAGCGATTAGCAAGAAAAATGTTGACTACATAAATTTTCCCCACCAAGATTTTGTCCTAGTTTCAAACTTCAAGCACACTACCGCTACGATGTCCCTAAATGACATGGCTTCTGACTTGCCTACCTTTCAGGGTGCACTAGCTGTCTGCCACTGACTAAGACAGAACAGAGTAGAAGCTGCCAAGCCTTCATTCTCCTGCAGTGTTTCAGGTCCCTCCTCCCCTCCCCCTCACTTCCAGTGCCTACAGGAGCTTCTTAAACAGGAGGCACGCGATAAAAATTGCAGGTTCGCGTCCCTTTCCACCAACAGAATCAGAATGTCTGAGGACTGAGTTCAAGAATCTTCTTTTTTACCAAACACCCCAGGTAGCTCTGAAACACGTGGCTAAGACCCATCTTTGAGGAACCTTGGACGAGAAACACAACTCCAGGCCTCCAAGCAGATAACCCCATCAAGCAGTTGCCTGATTCTTTAAAGCCTTAGGTTTTAGACCAAAGTGGTTCAGGCCTCCACCTGAACCCTGAATGGAACACGGGCAACATCACAGGTAAACACTTCACTTTAATGACCTGAAAAGCATCACCTTGCTCCTCTGCCAACCTCCCTTTTAGAAATAATCTTGCCTCTACAAGGCACCCGACCTGTGCTCAATCTTCCACTGCGACCTGCGATGTTCAAAATACCTAGGAATTGGTGAAATTTAGAAGATTAATTCCACTTAATTGGTCTTTGATGAACTTAGTTGGTATTTCTTTTAAAAGGAAAAGATCCTCAAATATTAAGAATCAAGTTGATGGCAGATGTTTCACATAAATCTAGTTACTTCTTGTTTCCTTCTCTCTCAACTCAGTTCCAAGATTAGAATGGAGCATTATTAGAATGTAAACAGGTAGCAGGGGTGAGGTGGGGGGGGGGAATTATTTGATTAATTTAGATAGGTCACCTCTGAACGATCTCCAAATTCCCTCTCATACCTTGAGCTGTGTAGCTGTGTAGCTCAGAACTAGAGACTATATTCTGAGAAGGGTTTATGCATAACTGAAATAAGAGCAACAGTACCATAGAGTTCCTAAATAAAATAAGCCAATTTTTAGATCCTGAATTAGCTGGCTCCTGAAACTTCACTTTCAATACTGTTACCTACTGATTCTCTGGAGTTTACAGTCTACTAGAATCTGTAAGTAGAAACTACTTATGTGTGATATACCTCTCCTCTAGAAAATGCGACGAAAACAAATGCTAAAATTTAAAATCCAACATCTGATGTAGACCACTGAAGAAAGGACAAGAAGACTTAATTTTCCTGATCCCAACGTATCCTACTGCTATACCACACAGTGCACACGTGAGAGGTATACATCACATGTATTAATATACGTCTGAGAACCGATCTCCATTCTACCCCACAGCCTTTGTGATTGAGTATGCTTTTTCTTCTGTTAGCATGCAACGTACATACTCATCATCCAAGTAAGAAAAAGAATTTATTTTGCCCAGGACATTTTTTAAAGTAACATTATGTAAATTGGGCCATATTTTATATACAAATGTGAGGAAACTCAATCATGAAATAGGAAAAAATTCATTTATTATCCGAATCTGATCTGGGAAATAGTATAAAACAACTGTAATATAGAATGTGTTGCCAAAATCTGTACTGGAATCCATTTCAGCAGCTTTACAACTTGTTTGAGGGAAAAAAACCCAAACATTTAGTTAATAATTTGTAACAAGACATGTATCTGTCTCATAAACTCAACTCAACGAAACTGGGTTTAGCACTTCCCCTTTATACAAGAGAGGGTAAGCTCTACGTTAGGGATGCAGACGTAAATAATACACATCCCCAACATCCCCAAACACAAAGAGTTCAAGGCCATTTAAGTCAGAGGGCTTTTATCATAAGCTTAACAGCATACAATTTTCCTTCCCAGGAGTGACTTTTTTTGGTACCACAAGACAAAACATTTTAGCAAAACACTGATATTTAAAAGAGGAACTGAAAATTGTTTCCAGATTCAAGCTACAGCACAATCCTTCAGGATGTAATATCTGATTTAACCATATGTAGTTTTCACTTGAATTACATAAATGCTGTTTCCTATTCAAACATAACATTACATGAACATGCGCTTATTAACCAATTTCACAGTACTGAGAACAACTCTAATTTAAACCATGGTTTTCAATTTTTTTTAAGCAGCAGGGGCAGGCCCACTTCCTTATAGTTTTTCAAACAAAACATTAAAAGTAGGATTCTGATATATCAAAAAGATTAAAAGCCTGTGCTCTGTCTTCTGAAACAGAGGCAAAGAAGAGCCCAAAGTTGTTCTTTTTGTGTCCTGCAGTGACCGCCGAGCAGCGTCTTTAGAATGCTGGGACTCAGGAACCCCAATGCTGGGCCCAACTGGAAACCACTGTTTCCGGGCCTTGGTGGGGCTATGCCTGTAGGTGTCAGTAACCACTAGGGACAGTAGCGGGAAGCACAGAAATCACAGCCTCTCTTCCAAACAGAACAGGAAAAAATCATCTGTTTTCCAAGCCAATCTCAAGCAAGGTACTTATCACCAGGATCTCCAAGAGACTGAACACAGGAGCATGTATCTGTATACGCACAGGTGCCATTCAGCTTCACAGGTAACACGATTAACTCACATTTGGACTGTGAATACTTACACATTAAACACAAACATTTTGATGTCTTAAATTTATCAAGACAAAGGGATTTGACTGTATATTCTGAATCAAACACACTTTTCCTCAAACGCATAGTAACAGTCACACTACTTATGAAAAAATGGACCTCACCTTCCACCTGGGTTTACAGTCTTTAGGCCTCCAGTGACCTCCTGGCTCAATATCTAAATCCTTGGAGAAGAGGTGATGAATTTCATCAAAACTGACTTCACTTACATTGACATTGAGGAATCCCCCTAAAAGGTCAAAAATGTGAAGAATTGTTTTAATACGAAGTCAGACAAACAACAATCAGTAGGGTGATGGCATAATGCAGTTGCTGGGACGGTACCTCTTATTCCTGTTATCACCATATAATTGTTACTATCACCTTTCAGTTTTAGTTTGGATGATAAATTATATGGTCATCCTACTATCTTTGGTAAATCAGCCAAAGAAAATCAAAGCACTTAAACTTTTTGCTTTTGGGTAATATGGTGAATATTATAATATTCTTTGGGAAATGTTTGCATGTCATTACAATGTAGCTTATCATTCCAATTTATTCAAGTATTTAAAAACTAGTTTTTAATTTCAACATAATCAACACAGGAGACAATGAACACACAGTACGTAAGAGTTAATTAAGCAGTTAAGTTTGACGGGGAGCTCAATCTTAGCTTCTATGTACTGGGGAAATTATCTAACTTCTCTGTGCCTCAGTTTCCTTATCTGTAAAAAGAGATGGTAATACCTGCCTCCCGCTGTGGTTGTATCCATTAGATGAAACAATGCCGGGCACAAAGGTACACACACATTCAGTAAATTTAGCTACTACTACTGTCATCTACTTTACTGACATTTCTTCAGAGAGAGAATTCACAAACACAATTCAACAAATTTATTTTGAGCACCTACCATGCATCCCCTTGACATGCAAAACTGAAAAACTATAAACTTCTAAGATGCTCCTGGTCTACTAAGCACTCACTCTCCAAATTAACAAATATATGGTATTCCTAGAAATGTTTTTACTAATAGTTTTTCTAACATATACCATGGAAACAGGAATGACTCTTGGATGGAAAACCATTTCCATTACCTCAATCAAAACCAACTAAGGGGGCTTCCCTGGTGGCACAGTGGTTGAGAGTCCGCCTGCCAATGCAGGGGACACGGGTTTGTGCCCCGGTCCGGGAAGATCCCACATGCTGCGGAGCAGCTGGGTCCGTGAGCCATGGCTGCTGAGCCTGCACGTCCAGAGCCTGTGCTCGGCAACGGGAGAGGCCACAACAGTGAGAGGCCCGCGTACCGCAAAAACAAAAACAAAAAAACCAACTAAGAATTAAGAGAACTTAGGACTAACAAAACTAAGTTCTTTCACCTCCTTGTCTCATGAAATACACACCAGCAACTATTGAGGTTTCCCATTTCTAGTCTTCTGAGTTCAGTGGCCATGATTCTACACATATAGTCAGCCCTCCATATCCACAAGGTTGGTTGAAATCTGTGGATGCAGAGCCCACACATGGAGGGCTGACTGAAAGGGATTTGAGCATCCTCAGATTTTGGTACCCTGGGTGTCCCTGAACCAATCCCCCTTGGATACTGAGGAATGACTGTAAAGCACTCAGTTCCTCTTCAAGGGAGCCTCTTTCCTTTCCTCTCTTCCTGCTATTCTATAAGGTTTCACAGCCACTCGTCTTCCCATCCCCACTCTTCATCCTAAGTAGGAAGGAACATCCGTCAGTGGCTTCCACTAAGCACTTGGGCATACTAGAGAGAAGTATTTCAAAACGTAAATGCCTAGGTTCCACAGAGTAAGCGAGGAAAAAATCTGCGATCTGCTAATGTTTGCCTGTTCTCCTGACAATGTTTGCTGTCTTTAATAACGAAATACCCATCCTTTAGTGTGACAAGATATGCAAAGTCGCTAATCTTAGAAAGGTCAGATTTACCTAAAGAGTAACCTAGGAACTTACACAGAAAGGATAGATCAAATATAAGATCCATCGGTCAATGTGAGTACAGACTACCATGACTCAGCTGACAAAACAGACTCTAGCACTGTAATAAGACAAAATTCACACAAAGAAATCTGATGCATTTAATGGTATGCATAATTCCTAAAATGATAGTAATTAGGCTAAATAATAAGCCGCTCATATAAGGAACTGAAGTTGGTATTCCTTATGCACTTTTAAACCAATTTTTTTGCCTTTTTCCAGCTTTATAGCTTCAACAGCTGTAACCAACATTATTGTCAGCAGTTTTCTCCAGTATCATTTGCAGTTTAATTTTCATCTTGAACACACATGTGCCAGCAAATTAAGAGGCAGGCCTTATATCTTTCTCCTCAGTAGACAGGGCCTCTGGTGTCCATCACTTACAATCCCTGATGCCCAAGGCACCCAAAGTTCACCTCCCTCTCCATCGGCCCCCCCCATTCACATTCCTCAGAGACCCTTAGCAGCTTTTCTATGTGCTTTATTGCTCTTTGATCTGAAATCTTAATATCTTACTGGCTGAAGGCCAAAGATGACCCAGCGGCATGAGGCCGTCATGCCACGAGTAATAGCAACATCACTATTGGGGGTGGGTATGAAGGGATGGGGGACAGGCTCCAGGACAGCCAGCGCCACCGCTGGAAACAGCAAGTGTGTGATCAGAAAGAGAGGGAAAGAAAAATAAACACTAATTAGTGGAGGTGGGGTGGGGGGGCAGCAGGGTGTGATGAGAAAAACAACTTTTGTTTCTCTGAAAAAACAACCACTTATTTCTGAGTTGCTGCCTGTGCGTTTCACAGTGGGATACCCCTGCTCACACCCAGGGTCTGGATATTTAGATAAGAACGTGAGTTTAGGGACTTCCCTGGTGGCACAGTGGTTGGGAGTCTGCCTGCCAATGCAGGGGACACAGGTTCGAGCCCTGGTCTGGGAAGATCCCACATGCTGCGGAGCAACTAAGCCTGTGCGCCACAAGTACTGAGCCTGCGCTCTAGAGCCTGTGAGCCATAACTACTGAGCCTGCGCTCTAGAGCCCGCAAGCCACAGCTACTGAAGCCTGCGCACCTAGAGCCTGTGCTCCGCAGCAGGAGAGGCTGCCGCAGTGAGAGGCTCAGGCACCTCAGTGAGGAGCAGCCCCTGCTCACCACAACTAGAGAAAGCCCGCGCACAGCAACAAAGACCCAACGCAGCCAAAAATAAATAAATAAATAAATTTATTTATTAAAAAAGAAAGAACTTGAGTTTAGGATTCCCACCATTTAAGTGCCTGCTCTGCTTCTCCCAGGGAACCTTTTAAAATAAACACTCAGAGTTAAGCCCGCAAAAAGTTAGTGACCTCTACCCCGGCAACCTTGTAAGTCCTAGGTGCTTGCTGTCCTGCTCTCCATCTCCTGCTGGCTGGTGACCTGGGATGGAGGACAGCACTCCCCCGCCTCACTGTGCCCTGGCCCCCTCTGGGATCCGTGAGTAAATCCTGAGACTCTACTTCCTTTGTGTGGGTGTACTGAACCTGCACCTTGCATCAGAATGACCCCCTGGGCTCCACTTCCCCAAAGTGGGAGCTCGGATGCCCAGGGAGCTACCTGCCAACCAGTAAGGGTGGCTGGTGCCCCTCACACGGCAGGTCATAATCCGCATGTTCTTAATTCAGTACAGCAGCTCCAGCTGCTGAATACAGTTGAAGAGGAGGACGGGATCGTGGGCACAGTCTGTACGCCCATCCAGTGCCTTGGAGCTGCGGGTGGCTCTCTTCCCCCTCCAGACCGCTCAGTCTCCCTGGGAGGATCCACTGCTGGCCGGCAGTCAGTGCCGCTGCGCTGCCCTGTTGTGTGTTGTGCCACCAGGCTCTGCTGAGAATCCCCACCCTAAACTGTCGGTGCTGTAAAAGGTCAGACTCGCTGCAGAGACGAGCCAGCAGGCCCCAGTCTGAAGCAGCTCTGTCTCCCATTATCCTCCAAAGGAGACCCCACTTGGGGTCAGGTGTGGAGGTGACTGGCGACCATCACATATGCAAGTCTGGGCACTGGGCCAAGGCGAGCTCACCTGGACGGTCAGGCTCTGCCTCTTTCCCCCACGCAGGGACAGGGCTGGGGGACAGGCTATGATGTACTGGGAGCCAAGGAGAGCTCCCCAGGGCCCTGGAGCCGGAGGGGCAGGCCGGCTGCTGGGCCCACTGTGTCGTGTCAGGACCGGGTGCTGAGCCTGGGGAGCCGGCCTAACCCCTGAGGAGGCAGCGCTATCAGGGCCATCGTGGCACCCGGGAGGCAAAACGTTGCAAGGCAAGCGCATCACATGCTGCTAAAAGTGGGGCCCCAAGCGCTTGGTACCGGCTCCTCCCACGTCCCCAGAGGATGTTAAAAAACTACTAGAAGCCTGTGAGACCCCCATGGCTTGGGCGTTATGGAGCACAGTGGCATATCTACATGCCAAGTCGTGAAGGCTACTATGTTCTCGGGGCCTGGAGCTTGCCCCAATACATCTGCTAATGTTGCACAGGTGGAGGTGGAGGTGGACCCTGACCCTCAGCAGTTGACTGGGACCCCCTAGAATGGGAGGTGGCAGCAGAGGAGTTAGGGAAGAGGCGACCTCTGTCCCAGGCATTCCCTGTTACAATCCATCATACCAAAACATCCAACGATGGCCAGTGTGAATGAGGAACAGAGACACCTAACTATACCATGACAGAAATGCAAGACTTTTTAGAAAAATTCGTTCAAAAGAAGAGGGAGAAGGGCACTGATTGGCTCTTAGGGGTCTTTGGAGCTGGTTCCGAGCTTTGTTTACAGAGAAAGAGACCCCTCCAAGCCTCCGAGCCCACAGAGACAGAAGGAAGAAGCTCGGCCTCCCTCACAAGATGAGCAACAAGCTTTCCATACTGGCAGCTGCAGAGATCAGGGTCCCTGATGACTTAATCTCGGGACAGCTGAATGCAAATTAGAAGCCTTTGTTCAGGTGCTGCCGGCTCTTCAGGAGACTGTGGTCCCATCCCAAAGGATGATGCTGTCACCTCTCAGAATGTTCCTGCCCCAGCAGCAGAACCCAGGATCCCACACCCTGATCTGTGAGAGTGACAGCCACCAAGGCCCCTGTCCTAGGGACCCTGCAGTTCCCCGAGCTTGTCCCTCCTCTTGGGGACAATCACCTGTTCACTTCTCTAATTATCCACTGGGATGCTCTCATTGACACTGAAGCCCAAATTACGTTGCTTCCCCGAACCCCTCCAAACATAAATGAAGGGCACCCTGTAAATTACAAGGCACAGCAAGTAGGATAGAAGAAGTCACTACTGGAACAACCTTTCTTAAAAATCTTTTAGTGGTGGCCCCTTAACCCTACCTTTTCCTGACATGGGTATGGATGCCCGGACCACATACATGGAGGAACAGGACCCACACCTGGTCCCAAGGAGTATAATCCCCATCACCTTGGGCCTTGCAGCTCTGCCACCCGGGGGGGAACCCTGACTCCTCTGGCTTCCCTGATCCCGCAGCCTGTGCCCACTGTGGGTCCCAGGCCCCGGTGTCGTCACACACGTGGTTCTCCACGCGTTTCTCCTTCCCTCCACCTCCCCGCACCCCGGAGTCCTGTCTGCTCACTCCAGGGCACTTCAGTCTCTCTAACACTCACATCACTGAACAGACACCCCCAATTCAGCTCTCTGCCCCCTCATGTCAAAGCCTGCCACATTCACCCCCATTACACTGGGAGTAGGTCTGCTACTACCCTCAACAGGACTGAGGCGCCTCAAGGTGACCCTGCACTGAGCATAAAACAACACGTCATTACAGCAAACCCCAACCTGGGAGCCAAGCCGGCCGAGCACTCTGGGCTGTTAGACCAAAGGCCAGCCTTAGCTCAGCAGCAGCAGTGTGATTCTTTAGCACAGACAGCTTGGGTAACCATTTAGCTCTAGATTACTCACTGGCCCAGGAAGGAGGTGTATGTGCTGTAAGGGGCACCACCTGCTGTGTGTATATTAATCATTCTGGACAAACTCAGACAAATTTACAAAAGATGGCCCGAGCTGTGGTACTAGTATTCCACAATCTCACCTAAGTTTTAAATCAAATACCTATCTTAACCTTATCCAAGGGCTTTGATTTATCTTCTTGGCTGGACCCCAGCTAATGGGGGGAGAGTGGTTACAGACAGGATTTCAAATTGTCATTTGTCTAGTGATACTGCTGATGGCATTTTTGCTTTGCTCAAATGTTTCATGTGCTGAGAGATCAAAACCCTGCCAGGGGCTTTTACTATCTCCACCGTCCAGAGACTGCCTAAGATCTTCCCTAAAGATTAATGATGAGGCATCACGGGATCAACTGTGACGAGAAAAACAACTTTTGTTTTTCTGAGTTGCTGCCTAGGCATTTCACAGTGCGATAACCCTGCTCACATCCAGTGTCTGGACATTTAGATAAGGGCTTGAGTTTAGGATTCCTGCCGTAAGTTCCCACTTTGCTTTCCCAGAGGCACCTTTTAAAACAACCACTTAGGGGCTTCCCTGGTGGCGCAGTGGTTGAGAGCCCGCCTGCCGATGTGGAGGGCGCAGGTTCGTGCCCCGATCCGGGAGGATCCCACGTGCCGCGGAGCGGCTGGGCCCATGGGCCATGACTGTTGAGCCTGCGTGTCTGGAGCCTGTGCTCCGCAGCGGGAGGGGCTGCGGCAGTGAGGGGCCCGCGTACCGCAAACAAACAAACAAACAAACAAAAAACAACCACTTAGAATTAAGGCCAAGAGAACTTTGTGACCTCTGCCCCAACCACCTTATAAGAAACAGGTGCTTGGTACCCTGCTCTCATCTCCTGGGACGGAAGACTGTCCTTCCCACCAGCCCTTTGCACCCTCCTCCGCAGCTCCCAGGATCCTTAAGTAAGAAAGCTTATGACTCTACTTCCTTGGTGTGGGTGTATTGAAACTGCACCTTCCATCAAAACAACCCTGTGGGTTCCACTTCCCCACAGCGGGAGCTCAGATGCTGAGGGAGCTACCTGCCAACCACGTGTGGCGGGCTCATGCCCCTTTATTCAAACAGGTCATAATCTGCAAATTCTTAATTTAATATACCAGCTCCAGCTAGTCAACACATGGTATTAGAATACTTACTTCCTGTGCAGAGAAAGTGAAGGGAAAGGGGCATATTATAGAGAGTGGCCAGGAAGAGGCACGGAGAACATGAGCTAGTGGTGACACGGTTTCCAAACTACCCTCGGTGGAAAGAACCTCTCGAGGTGAGCCTGTGGTCAGGACCTCAAGTCCTTCCTCCCTACTGCACCCACTAAGGCTACTCTCATCTCCTTTACCTACCAGGTGTCCCCTCCAGGTTTCACTCAAGAAAGTGTTTCCCCTTCCCACACTGTTGGTGGGAATGTAAACAACCATTATGGAGGACAGCATGGAGGTTCCTTAAAAAACTAAACATAGAGCTATCATATGATCCAGCAATCCCACTCCTGGGCATGTATCCAGAGAAAAGATACTTATGCACCCCAATGTTTATTGCAGTACTATTTACAACAGCCAAGACATGGAAACCATCTTATTGCCCATTGATAGAGGAATAGATAAAGACGTGCAATGATGCCTCCTGCTTTGGGAAGTGGGACCTGAGTGGCCTGGGATCCGTCTGGAACAGCACAGGCCCCAATCAAAAGTTTATGGTTGTGTAGATTACAACATATCACATGACATGGTTTAGGATATTAGTTTTTCTATTAAAGTATAATTCTTAAAATAGCAAATATTCAATACATATGAATTACCTGCATTTAAATTTTACTTGAAATGTAAGAAAAAAATGTAAGGCATATCATCTCTAGCCAAAGAGCTGTTTTCTCCATAAATCAACAGGTTTCAGTGACTACTTCACTCAGTTTGGGGCCTACCTGTATTTTTTGGTATCTAAATTCTGGATACTCTGGCTCTTGTCAGTATTTTACCCTCAGGGTTCCCAGTGTGCACTGCCCAAAGACCTGATGACGTTGTCAGAGAAACCCCTGAATTTCCTCTAGAAATATCCCTTCAGGTGAATTCTTTTCCGAAGTCAGAAACGATTTTTACGATAAGGTGGCACATCCCTTCCCCCACCCTCTGGGCGGCTGACCGAGGGCAGCTCAGAGGCCGAAAGGTTCCATGAGTCATCTTGCCCCCAGTCACACACAGCCGCCTTTGAAGCCACCACTAGAAACTGCCCACGTCCAATGCTTTCCTTTGGCTTCCCAACTTCTGCAATTGTATAACGTCTACCTACACAAACAACTTCTTACTCAATTATTCTTGAAGTGACCAAATCCTAGTATTCTAAACAGGGTGGTTTTTTAGTCACACATCTCCAATATCAAGGGCAATGCCTGGACACAGGATGGGTGAATGAATAAATGGATGGATGGATGAACGAACGAATGGGTGCATGAACAGATGATTAGGAATGACAGAGCTGGCCACGTCGAATCCCGTCTCACCTCCCTCTGCTTCCTTCCTCCCTGCATTTCCAAACCTTGGCTCCATCAGGTGCTAAAATATGCCTTTAAGACATTCGTACAAAAGATGTCCCACAGGGGCTTCCCTGGTGGCGCAGTGGTTGAGAGTCCGTCCACCTGCTGATGCAGGGGACACGGGTTCGTGCCCCGGTCCGGGAGGATCCCACATGCCGCGGAGTGGCTGTGCCCGTGAGCCATGGCCGCTGAGCCTGCGTGTCCGGAGCCTGTGCTCCGCAACGGGAGAGGCCACAACAGTGAGAGCCCCGCATACCGCAAAAGAAAAAATTAATGATGTGGTTTGTCAAGAAAATATGGTATATCACACACCGCTCTGGCCTTTTCCAATGTGTTTTCTCGAACCATTCAGTTGCCAAGAAGCTTCCATACACTGTATCTCAATGTCTTTTCTAGAATAGCACCTCCACTCCTCATCTTAAGTGAAACACTGTTCTTCCTTTCAAACTGTGCTCAGTGCTTACTTCCTGAGGTCCACAATCTTGGGGGTGAGGCATATATGAAGGTACTCTGCTGATTATACCTACACCTCACAAAAATTAATTACTTCCTTCTTTCATAAATTTACCTCCTTTGAAGTTTACGACTTTCAGCGGAACCACCTTCCAATATGCAGCCACATTCACCGAGAGGTGCCCTCCTCTCCCTGGACATCCTGCATGTAACACCCAGCTCCACATTCACACCCTGAGCACCACTGTCACCTAGAATGACTGGCAGTGTCAGAGTTGAAAGCCAGTCAGTTCTGGCTTCAGCTTCTCTCTGCTGTCTCCACATTTTTCCTGTCTCTATGGTCTCCTAATAAAGCAGCTGATTAATTTTGGTGGAGTGGCTAAGAATCACCGGGCCTGCCTGTTAAGAATGGAAGTCCCGGAGCCATTCTCAAAGCCCCTGTGTCGGTAGACATGCGTGGGTCATGTTTGTGGACACCCAGCTTTACCCGAACACATTTCAGGGGCCTGAACTGCCCGCCACTGAGTCCTGCCTCCCAGAGGAAGAAGCTACCTCTCCACTCTCCCAACCTCTCCAGCAAAGAGAAGCAGTCAAGTGACAAGATGCACCCGAATGTGACTCTGAAACAGAAGTGAACATGAGGACGTGGGCACTCTGCAAAACTGTCTTTCAGTAAAAGTGCTGGCAGAAGCTTCTGGCATTAAGGACCCCAGGAGTGGCACCTCTGGGCACGTCTGATCGGAGCTGTGATCTCTGCCAAGTGGCAACAGGAGATGCTGCCCAGAGTGGTCTGGGCCTTGCTCTGGCGGCTCAGCCTCTGAACCGACCTCTGTGGCCACCCAGGTTTCTTTTAACCAGCATCCCCATGGCTTCTGGTGTAGATCATCTCTGGACCACACGTAGAGAAACCCAGCTCCATGAGTTTCACCCAATCACAGCAATGGACTGAATGTTTGTTCTCCCCACCCCCCAAATTCAGATTTTGAAATCCTAACCCCAAATGTGATGGTTTTAGGAGGTGGGCCCTTTGGGGACTGATTACATCATGAGAATGAAGCCCTCATGAATGGCATTAGTGCCATTATAAAACAGACCCCAGAGAGATCCCTCACCCCTTCCACCATGTGAGGATACAGCAAGAAGACAGCCATCATGAAGCAGGAATCAGGCCCTCACCAAATACCGAATCTGCTGACACCTTAACCTTAGACGTCCATCCACCAGAACTGTGAGAAATAAATATTTGCTGTTTAAGCCATCCAGTCTATGGTATTTTTGCTATAGCAGCCCGAACAGACTAAGACACACCCATATACTCACAAACACTGTTATTTTCCCTCCCTTCCTGACCTGATCAACAATTTTCCATGCTCAAATTCTGCACCCAAGAAATACCACTGAAGAAAATCACATAAGCACATAATCCCACCACTGAGGTGACAGTACCTAATTTACTGCCTTAAACACAGTAAGCTTTCAGCAGAAACAAGCGTTATATTCTTTGTACATTTTGACCCCCACGGGGTAGGGAGGGCTCTCTTGGCTAACCGGTTAGTGAGCACCTTTTCCTTTATGATTGCTTGACTCCACTTTGCATGCCCTACAACGTTCAAAATATCTACTCATCCTTTACAAGCTGCTCCATCCTTCTTGGCCGCCCCCTCACACGTATGTGGCCTCCCCTACTTTATTAGGAACACAGAAGCAACAGATCTGAACCCCCTTTACTTCCCCCCCCTCATCTCCAAATGAACGTCACTCCCGCCTCAGGGCGGGAGGTGTCCCCCTACTACTTTCCAAGGCCAGTTCTTCAACCTGAGCACATTCTGTGTCCTGTCACTTTCTCCAAGATCCAGGCTCCCTGGATGCTTCCCTTCTCCTCCCTTCACTCCCCATCTGTCCAGAGTCTTCCCCTCCACGCCCGCAGCGCTTAAGGTTCACTTAAGTCCATCTCTTCCTAAAACGTTGTCCCCTTGACCCCACCTCCTCCACAGATTCCTTCCCCCCAGTCTCCTTCCCTTTCCCACCAAACTTCTTTGTTTTATTCATTTATTATTATTATTTGGCCACTCCATGCAGCTTGCAGGGATCTTAGTTCCCCGACCAGGGATGGAACCTGGGCCCCCTGCAGTGGAAGGCGGAGTCCTAACCACTGGACAACCAGGGAAGTCCCAAACGTCCTTGTTTTAAACCAACTAGTTTTTACAGACTTCTGAGTCACTTCTCAGGACAGTGTATCTTGCTTCTCACGCTGCCGCCCCACTGGAATTGTGCCAACTGTGGTTCCGTGAGTGTTCTTCGTGCCCAATTCAATGGCCTTTCACAGTCCCTCATTCTACCTGCTCTGAGGTATGTGACAAGGTGGAGCCCTCTCCTTGCTGTCCTCTGGAACACCATCCCCTGACTCCCCTATGTCCCTGGCTGCCTTCCCTTCTTTGCTGACCTCCCCTTGCCCCTCAGACATGGATGTTCTCCAGGGGTCCACTCGTAGGACCTCACCTCCTCTCATCTCCAGCCCAGATCCCTCTGAAGAAATTCAGACCCCAAAAGAACTCTCCTGAGCTTTAAACAGAACAGGCCCAACACTGAACTCATTCACTTCCCCGTTCTCCAAATGTGAGGTTTATCCCGCATTATATGTTTCAGTTAACGGCCACCAAGACAGAAACCTGGAAAGCAACCCTGATCCCTCAGCTGGCCACCACGTCTCTTCTCTTCAGCGCCACAGCCCCGGCACGTGCCCGTTGTTCCTCTGGGGCCCTCGCAGGAAGCTCCTCACGGCCCCTCCAGGTCCCAGCACTTCCCCATGCTCATCCATTTTCAACTTCTCATCAGGATCATCTTTCCAGACTACCGTCCTAGTCACACCATGTACCTACCTAAAGCAGATGAAGGTTACATTCCCTAAAGCAGTGTTTTCTGGGGTTTCCCTGGTGGCGCAGCGGTTAAGAATCCGCCAGCCAATGCAGGGGACATGGGTTCGAGCCCTGGTCCGGGAAGATCCCACATGCCGCGGAGCAACTAAGCCCGTGAGTCACAACTACTGAGCCTGCGCTCTAGAGCCCGCGAGCGACAACTACTGAGCCCATGTGCCACAACTACTGAAGCTCGCGTGCCTAGAGCCCATGCTCCACAACAAAAGAAGCAACCGCAATGAGAAGCACGAGCACCGCAACGAAGAGTAGCCCCCGCTCGCAACTAGAGAAAGCCCGTGCACAGCAACGAAGACCCAATGCAGCCCAAAATAAATAAATAAATTTTTTTTAAAAAAGCAGTGTTTTCTGTTTTTACCCTATTTTGTCCCTAGACCCTTGGAAAACCATGTGCCCTTATCTTAGAGAGATACACACCAGGCTGTAAATCAACCCTCTGCACACACTCTCAGGGGCTCCGTTCCCTCTGATGCCCACCTCACAGATGCCGACAGCTTCATGGAACCCAGGCAGCCCTTGGATTGGTGAGTCCTTTACACAGGGCCCTTCACCTCCCTATGCAGCACACATCCCACTACACACTCACCCCGGTCCCAGCGGACCACTCCCCATTCTCAGAACACAGGGCCTCCTGTGCTCGGACACTGCCCCCTCAGCTACCTGCTGAACCATCCTGCAAGGCCCACTTCCAATGTCCCCTCTCTCTGAAGTCTCTCTTTCCTTCCAGAAGGAAACTGCTGTCTCCCTTTCATCACATAACAACCCTTCCTCCGAATGTGTAACCCGCTCCAGCTGGCAGGCACGTACTCAGCTGTGTTTCTCCCCGCCTGCCCCTGCGAACAACACAGGGGCGGCTGCAGGCGGGTCACGACTGCTCCGTTCCTCTGCAGTGGCCCCCATCACTCTTTTCTACAATAAACGTGGGCATGATGGTTTGTTACATTAAGCATTACCTGAGCTTCTCTGAAGTTTATAAATTCATCTCAAAAAGTCCTTGTAGCTTTTGTTATGCTCCTAAGGCTAGCAACGATAGAAACTATCAGGGTTAAACCACAAAGGCAACTACTCCAAAAATGCTAAGGACAAAATATATAAAAGTCATTACAAATGCACTCTATTTGAATAGGAATTAAAAGACAGGAAATCTACAGGTAAGTCCATCTTCATTTTAATGCAAAGTGCACAACTGACATTTTCCATCTCTAACCTCATCCAGAAAATCAAAACATCCATGCTAAGCACTTATTATTTTTCAGCTCTAGATAAAGCGAATTGTTAGCACGGAGAGTGTCACATAAATATAGTAAAACTGAAAGTGGATTCACCCTCTGGAGAATCTATAAATACTAACAATAACAAAGAAGCATTCACTCATATTGTACAAATAACATTTAAAATAGATTTTACACTGTAATTGATTGTGAAATAATGCTGAAATCCATGAAATCAACTTTATGTGAATTCCAACTGGAGAAGTTCAAACTTCATCTTTATGGTAATCTCCAGTGCCAGCAAAAATCAAAAAGAAGTTACAGCTAGATAATCAAACAACAATTTTAAGCCTTAACTTCCCTTCTGGTGATTATAGGAATTCAGTATCATACATACTTGAATGGTTTTCATCTAAGTAGATCACCTTCTTACACAGACTCTCCTTGACTATTATTTGGGGAGGTATGGTATTCAATTATTTTGTGTGATATGACAATAAGATTTTTATACATAGGTATTTTATTATGCTGTTCTCTTTCATCAATGGGAAACAATTCTGTTAATTAAAAACAAATTAAGGATGCGTAGCTAAGTAAAAAATGCCTTAACTCCACACAATTCTCCTAGGTTTCTCACTCCCTTGATCATCGTAAAATCTGGCTCCATCATTCAAAGAAATGAGGAAAAGGAAAGGGAACAGCAAATTAACGTCTACCAAGCTTCAAGCACTGTGCTTCTCTTTATCCTCACAACACTGTGAAGTGGGCATATAATCCCAGATTTTACAGATAGGCAAACTGAGGCTCTACTTTGCAGTGGTCACAGGACTAGTGAGGGGGCTCTCCAGGATGGCTCGTGCCAGGCCCCTTCCTAAGGAGTTATCTGTATGAGGGCATGTTTTCTACTAAACCATCCCATCAGGCTGGCCACAGCTAATTGGACAAGGGATTGGTGCTGGACCCAAAGCCAGCAGAGCCATGAGGAGGCCTTCTGTGAAAAGGTAGCTGGCCCAACGGGTGAGATCCTCTCTTGCAGAAGAATGCAAGACTGATGGGAGCAGAGGGGAGCAGGTCACCAAGAGAGTCAGCGAAAGGCAGTGAGAACAGCTGCAACACAATCTTTCAAGCACGTGACAGGAGCATTTATGAGTTACGGGGCCAGGGGAGAGGAGGGCAAGCAGGAAGGCCTGGCAGGAAGACGCTCTGAAACAGACTTCAATTAGTACACAGAAAGCACTAATTAAGAAAATGGCAACTAAACCAAGAACAGAAAGATTTCCTAAAACTATAAATCCTTGAATATGCAAATTATGAAAATGAAATTACTGTAATCAATATTTCAATAGAACATTACACCCAGTGGTCTCAGTACTACACAGAAAAAAACATTCATTTTTAGAAAGCCAAGGCTGCAGTGACAAAGTAACGACAAATACATAGCCACAAAAACCATAGCTTCATTCTCTATTACGGGACAGCAAGGAGATAACAATATTAGAAGCAGCTGAAAATTTGTTTTTTTTAATACTCAAGCTCTGCATCCAATTAATAAAATCAGAAACTTAGGGGTTGGGTCCAAGAATTATGAAAGCTATGGTGCAGCCAGGATCAATTCTAGATCAGTGGGTCTGTGGCCCAAGGATCACCAACATCAGCATGACCTGGGAACTTGTCAGAAATGAAAATTCTCAGACCCCACTCCACATCTACTGACTCGGAAACTCTGAAGGTGTGCCCTGCAATGTGTGTTTTATAAGGCTGTCCAGTGATTCTGATGTACCCTAAAGCGTGAGAACCATGGCCTTAGATGATAATGAAAGGTGAATCATACTTTTTATTACAGATATATCTATCAACAACATACTGAAAAAAATCCTACAAACATGACAGGCAAGGACTAACTTCCTCAATAAAGTCACATAAAGACATAAAAAACACACCTTAGATACTGAGGACATTAAGACACGTGGATAAATAAGCAATTCAAAATAACGTTTATTTGTATTTTAATTACATAAAAATGAAGATACTAACTTATATGTATGAAGTATGCTTAAAATCAGAGGAGGGAGACACAAACAATAAAAAACTGCAAAATAACAGCCGTGTGGCTTCTGACTGATTATAGAGGTTTTTTTAAACGATAATGTATTATCTTCATAATTTTGAAAAAAATGTTTAAAATACAGTTATCTTGATCCCTACCTCATATTATACACAAAAATTCAAAACAAAATTGTAAAATTATTGGAAGGAAATAAAAGAGTATTTGTATGTCTTTCGGGTAATAAGGAAAGCTTTCTTAAGACCAAAACAAGCAAAAACCTTAAATAATGATATAGTGATCCAATAGTGATTGATATACACTTAGAAACATAATTTTAAACGTCTATAAAATAAAAGACTCCATAAACAAAATGAAAAGACAAGCCAATTGCAACACATATAGCAGACAATAGGTCACTGCTGGAATATATATAAAGAACTCCCACTGATCCAATACAAAAATCTAATTAACCGATAAGGAACCGATAAAATGGTAACTGAGTCACAGGAAACTCAAAACTACTCACAAACACAGCAAAAGTCACTCAATCCCACCAGTAATGAAGAAAGTAAGAATTGAAACAAGATACCTTTTTTGATTTGTCATAATAGCAAAAAGTGTTTTATCTATAAGAATAGCAAAATTTTTAAAGTCCATCAATATCAAAGTGGTGCATTCACGCTTTGCCCCTGGGGATATAAACTGGTACCGCGGCTGTGGAGTGCAACCACACCAGCCTACCTAGCAATTCCACTTTTAGGCATGAACCCTCAAGCACACACGCACAGGGAAATCTGTATGATGTTGTTCCTTACAGCACTGCTTTGTGGTAGCAAAACAGTGGAAACAACCTAAATTTCCATCAACAGAGAAAAAGGTAAATGAAATGTGGTACATTTATTCAATTATTCAAAGATACACTATAGAACAGTTAAGGGAAATAAACTGATCTCTATGTATCAGCATGGACAGTTCTCAAAAAATAATTAAGAAAGCAAGTTACAGAAGGAAATGTAATTTTAAAACCATTTATATAATTTCTTAAAACCTTTGAAACGTTCTAATTTCCTATCTATGTAAAAGATAGTGTTAAAACCATTTTAAGGATAATTTTAAGAACACACATCAAACTCACAACAGAGGTGAGGTTACTTCTGGGTAAGGCATAAGCTTTTTCTTTAGCTTTTCAATCCTCCTCCCCCTCCCAAAAAATTGCTTTGCACCCCTCTCAAAAGAAAGTCAAATAACATGCTACGTGATATGAATACGAGCACCCCCAATAATGGCCTGAGGGTGGTGTGCTCAAACCATGCGATTTTATTTTATTATAATACAAGCAAATAGTTAAGTCAAAAGTAGATGAAACTTACGCATGTGAGGCAGCTTTTCCGGGCAGGGGAGGTATGGCGAATATGTGAAGTTTCCCGGAAGATACGTTGTTGCTTGAACAAGATAATCACTTGAATTATTGCCTTCAGGATAATCTTAGAGAGAGAGAGAAAAGTTACAACCAAAAAATTGTCTTTTGCTTTGCTCCTAGTATGAAATGTGTAACCGTCACTGTGTAAAGACTACAATCTGCAATCTGCAACAGTACTTAAAAGCAATTATCTATAAAGAACTAGAGAAAAGCAAAATACAGCTGCCGTGACTACTCTCCCATTCACCCTTCACCGCTGCCAGATGGGACCTCTCAGCACGATTTCCCCGGGGGAACCTGGGACAAGTCTGGGGAGCAGCAAGGCCTGATCCATGCTTACACACAGAGCAGGCCCATTTGCGACCGTAAGAGAACAGGTGTTTCCACCCTTCCCCCAGCTGAGCCACTTCGAAAGAGGGAGTGACAAAGTGAGAGAGTGGCATAGACATATATACACTACCAAACGTAAAATAGCTAGCTAGTGGGAAGCAGCCGCAGAGCACAGGGAGATCAGCTCGGTGCTTTGTGTCCACCTAGAGGGGTGGGATAGGGAGGATGGGAGGGAGGGAGACGCAAGAGGGAAGAGATATGGGAACATATGTATATGTATAACTGATTCACTTAGTTATAAAGCAGAAACTAACACACCATTGTAAAGCAATTATACTCCAATAAAGATGTTAAAAAAAAAGAGGGAGTGAAAGTACAGCAGGGGATCCTCTCCCAGTATCAAACAGCCCAGGGTGTTCTGGACAGCCACACAGCCACAGCACACTGCTTCCACATCCACAGAGCAGAGGGTGGGAGTAATGTTTTCTCATCGCCTCACACTTGAGAAACTGCGATTTACCCACTCAACTGACTTTTGTAATACAGCCCATTTAAAGTCCTTAAATTAGTCATTCCCAACCCGTGGGCTGCAGTTTCTAGAGAGCCCTGGAGCTGTTATTACATTAGGTCCATTATCTTTAGAGTCAGCAAATTATGGAACACCGAGCGTACGGTTTAGAGCACCAAAGTCAAGTGCTGAGTTCAAATCCGCCCCAACACGCACTAGCTTTGTGGTACAAAGCAAGAGAACAGAGTTTCTCATCTGCACCTACCTCATGCTGTCGTTTTCAGATTTCAGAAAGATAAGTGTACAAAGTGCTCAGAACAATCCCTAGCCCATATGCATATTCAGGAACTTCAGTTAGGAGTGACTGCTTTAGAAATGAGCCCCTGACTCAACCTGGAACAGTCAGAGCCTTGGGAATTTTAAACTCGGAACCAAGGAGCTCCCATTTCAGTCCCTTTCTGGAACAAAGTTCTGAGATGCAAATCTGGCAACCATGACCTGCCAGCTTCCTGCTATGTAAGAGGAAGTTGGTCTGAGAGAATGAGACCAACATGTGGTGAGTAAGAGATGAGAAATGGAAACCGCTGATTAAACTACCATCTGTCTTCTGGATCACAAACCCTGTACCCACAGGAAATGAAGTTCTAGCAGACACTTTAGGAAAATGTGAAGACTTTCAGTCTTCAGTAATCTGCTCTGATAAGAGAGGTATTCCTATCAGAACTGGCTTGCATGCAGAGTGAGAAAGGGGGAGAACGGGCATATGACTTAGAAGAGAGGCCTGTCAGCCAGAGACCAGCAAGCAAAAGGCTGAAGGTCAAAATCACACCCTTACTGGACTGTAAAAGCTAAACCCTCTCACCGCAGAATCCTGGAAATTGAATATGAAGCATGTGAGAAGAGTCAAAGAAAACTAAACACCTCCCGTCCATGGCTTGGCCTAACATAAATATTCACTCATCATCAGAATACAGTAGATGACAGGAATTCCCTAGCAGTCCAGTGGTTAGGTCTCCACACTTTCACTGCCAAGGGCCTGGGTTCAGTCCCTGGTCAGGGAACTAAGATCCTGCAAGCCACGTGGTATGACAAATAAATAAATAAATAATAAAGTAAACTGAAGAAATTCTTTAAAAAAATTATATACCGTAGATGGGGATGCAGCCTGGGAGCCAGGATGGCACTTTGGAGCAAAGAGACACACCCCACCTTCAGGCCCACCTTCTGGAAGGGGCCTTGCAGAGTGGAACCCCTTATGAATAAGTGGAAACACCTTACGAACTTGGAAAGGCATCAGTAAGGAGGCTTTAAGGTAAGTGTTACCAGAAAACCCCAACATGATAAATAGGGACCAATGATGGTACAATGGCTAAGGCCTATTCCACCAGGAAGTGAGAAAGCCCCAGTAACAGAATCCTCCCCAATGCCTTTCTCCAGAGGAGCCCTGGAAAGCATTTGATAAGGAAAATCCTCTAAGACAAAGGAGGGGGAGGGATTCAGTGGACATTAGCTGTTTTGTACGCCAAGACACACAGGGACGGACTAACACCACGGAAACCCCTCTAGGAGCCCATACTCTGTATCTCACCCATAGATATCTGAAAGATTTAAAGATACTAAACATAAAATAAGTGTAAGGAAGTCCAATAAAGTTCTGGTTCTTTTTTTTAAATCCCTTTAAAAATATATATCTAGATATATATCAAATTTCAAGTTATAGTAACAAAAAATAAAAGTTCTGCTTTTATGGGGACTCCCACTATGTTAGCTAAGCATCTATTCTACACAATGCACTTGTAGAAGCTGAAAACAGAAGATAGATAAGCTTGTCCCTGGGAGTGCACTGCCTTTATGTGTTCCAAAGGCAGTGTGTGTGCTCATTTTCATATAATCCTGAAGAAGATAAACATTAACACTCACGCATTCCTAATTTCTTAATGTCACGTAGTTAAATTTAAATAAGGGTATTTTCTTACTGTAAATAATTTATTAATTCTTGTCATTAAAGCTTGGGCCCCTTTTCTTAGCCACGCATAATTTATAGACTCTATTAATCCACACCTAACTCACAGAGATTTTAAGCTCTCCAGACATCTCTGCAACACAAACTGTTAACAGCAGCTCCCTTTGGGGAGTCTCATGGCAACAGGAGGGCTGGAGGACTGTTTCACTTTTTATTCTCATGCTAAAATGATTGAATTTTTTTTACAAAAGAACCCATGGATCACTTTCATCAGTTTTCAAAGAACTAATGTTAAAAAAAAAAAAAAAAACCTTAAAGACATGCAGTATCAGTATATTCATGTCCTTTAAATACGAAGTTTTGGAGCTAAACATGTTATTCTTGGCTACATCATTACAAATGATCATAAGGATCTCAACTTATTGCTAGACTAATAAAAACATCTGTATCCCTTAAGTACTGTGTCCAGTGGTAGTTACGTCATCCCAAAGTATTTTGTATATAAGGCTATCCACCCCCTTGCCATTAGTCTATAAACCTCTTTTAACTGAAATCAAATTGCCTTTGATTTCTAGCATCTAATAAAGGACCTACAACATAGTAGAAACTTACTGCAAATAAACACTTCACAACTGATAATATAGCCAACAATGATTTAAACTTTTGGAGACTCTAATGTAATAAACCCACGAAATCGTTATTCCTACAAAAGTGGTGAGGTCCATGGAGTATAACCCACTGCTTTCAAACTCAGGAGAGTTTTTTTTTGGTTTTTTTTTTTTCGGTACGCGGGCCTCTCACTGTTGTGGCCTCTCCCGTTGCGGAGCACAGGCTCCGGACGCGCAGGCTCAGCGGCCATGGCTCACGGGCCCAGCCGCTCCGCGGCATGTGGGATCTTCCCGGACAGGGGCACGAACCCGTGTCCCCTGCATCGGCAGGCGGACTCTCAACCACTGCACCACCAGGGAAGCCCCCAAATCAGGAGTTTTAAAAGGTGATGCATGACAGATGCACTGAAGGCTGATCCACCGCAACTGCTGTAAAATGTAGACATTATTTCATCTAATGAATGGATGAAACCACAGTGAGACCTGGCCCCTGCCTTCTTCCTTCCAGAGCCACACCAAACGAAAAGGAAACACAGAATGAAAACTGCTGGACAAGTCCCCTCTTCAGCTCTCACTGGACCTTAGGAGAACAGGACCAAAGGAGACCTCTCCAGGGCTTTGGTTTCCCTGCAAAAGGCAGCTTAAAGCAGGTAACAGAAACTCAATGAGCATTCCAGTCTATTTACTGCTAGCCTGTCATGTCAGTCTGGCGATGTCTGTGGGCCTCCGACCATGCATCCACCAAATGAGGAAGTGTGCTGGGTTATTTCTAACAAACCTACCAGCTCTAACACTGCGTGACCCTTGTCATCTGTTTTGATAACTGCTCACTGAATACATTTTGTTTTCTTAATTTGACTGACTCCGTGGGCTACAAGGCAAGGCACCATTTGATTATAAAAGAACATGGTTTCTTTACAAAAATTTTACATACATCTCTTTACACTTGGTGCTTCAGAACGTTCAGGCACAGGGTTAAAAACTCCTTTTTGGAATCAATTGTACTTAGAAATATCACAATTTGCCACTAAGTGTTAAATATTATGTTTTTTGCAAACTATTTTCATCGGCATATAACACTGTGTTAGTTTAAGGTGTACAACATAATGATTTGATACATGTATATATTGTGAAATGATTACCACAAGGCTAGTTAACATCCATCACTTCACATGGTTACAGTTTTTTTTTCTTGTGATGAGAGTTTTTAAGATCTAATCTAAGTGATAGTTTTCTTTTTTATTGGCCATGCCGAGGGGCATCTGGGATCCTAGTTCCCCGACAAGGGATCGAACCCATGCCCCCTGCACTGGAAGTACAGAGTCTCAACCACTGGACCGCCAGGGAAGTCCAAGTGATAAATTTTAAATGAGTCAATACATGTTCATCAACTCTCCCCCGGAGCTCAATTAGCTCTTTGTAAACCTTAGTGTCCATTATCTCCTTTTTGGCAGATTTCATCTGTACAAGTCTGTGCAGAAATAAATCACTGCATTATAAGTAGCTATTTACATTTCCATCTCTCTCAGAAACCTAGAGATCTTCATGTAAAGGGAGGATTTTTTTTTTCTTTTGGTAGGAATCCTTTATTTTTGAATAGTACTATTTGCCTTTTACAATGAATGCTAAAAATGCCAGATCTTCATTTTATTCTAATAGTTCTATGAAACAGGGTAGATGAAAAAGCTGGGCATAAAGAGCTTGCTGAATCTTTTAAATATACAATAGCTAGTTGGTATAAGAACAAGTACTAGATCCAGAGTCTTCTGATCCCTAAACCAGAGAACATCAGAAGTCTGAAAGACAAGCTCTAGTCCTGGTTGACTAGTTACTAGCTGTGCAGCCGTGGGTCAATCACTTCGTCTGGGGCCTCAGTTTTCCCAGCCCTATAATAATGGGGTTGAAGTAGGTGATCTCTAATGGTCCTTCTAGTTCTAAAGTTCCAAGATTATTTTCCCCAAAAAAGGTAATGTGACAACGTGGAAGAAAGACTTTATGCTGTTTAAAGGCACAGTTTCAGGAGGATGTCTTTCTTCATCTTGTATCTCTAATATCTAGGTTAAGTATACCTACACTAACTACTCAAGATAAATGAACACGGCAGAACCTCACAGTTGCCTATTCAAACTCCATTTTCCCGTTCTTCCTTGGTAACAGAACCCCAATTTCATTCAGGGCAGCAGGGAGCCCAGCTCAAAGACTATCATTCCCAGGTGTCCTTACAACTAAGTTCTGGCTAGTGAGACATAAGCGGAACTACTACATGGGACTTCCGGGAAGGGTCCTTACAAAGGGGGCACTCTATTTCTTCTTCTTCCCTCCCTTCCATCGCTCCTTCTAATGACCCAAGGGCAAACATAGAGACTGGAGACCCACAGCCATCTTAGCCTGTGAAGCTACATGACACAGCAGAAGTGGGAAAGTGTGTGAAGACTTTCTCCACAACAGAAACAGTCCTCCATCCAGACTTCTTTTGTACAAGAAGCCTCATGGGTTTAAACCACTGCAGGCAGGTTTCTCTTACAACCAAACCTAATTCCTAACTGATACAATAACTGACGGTCTCCTGAGAAGAGTTGCACCATCAGTAAAGGAACCATGTGAAAATTTTCCAAAGGTTCATAAAAAGCACACTTTCATCAAAGGATGCACTGGTTGTTCGGTCTTCACTGCAACTGCGACTTGGTGAGGGGAAGAGAGGATTTCCTTTTTTTCAGCTGTGGGATGCTGCAGTGGGGTTGAGGGCAGGGTTGTCTTGCCCAAGTAAGCAGTTCTCCTAATCAAAAATGCAACATTCACGCATATAACTTATTCATACTCCAGGAAAAGAACCTGATTAGGCACAGATTTTATTAGCACTCACTTATACAAATACAGTAACTTAAAGATGCTTAATACTTCAGCTGAATGAACTTTTAGCGAATACCTTCACATCAACTTATTCAACCAGGACAAGTCTTAGCGAAGCTTTTCAAATGTTTAAACTTCTCCTAAAATTGACCTACTGTTCAGAAGACCAATTAATGCAGAAGACCAGTTCATGAGACTTTTACCGTACTATTAAAATATCAGCTCAGATGAGACAGTCTTTCTAAAGGAAATTTCTTTAAAGTTAAAAGGAAGAAGAAAATTAAGAGTGTTTGATTGGCGGCATAATGATATAAATCAGGCAAATGACTAGGACAGATTTTGCAGAAGCATGTGTGACATTAAATTAAGAATCAATGTCACAGTCTTGAATTTTTAGAAGGGTCTAAAAGTATTGCCCATCTTAACGCCCATTTTAAGAAAATATACCTATGGTTGGGAGATAGGGACTTCCTATTAGGGTGTGGGGATATGTGTGTGTGATTTACAGTGGCACAATGAACGAAGAACTGTTGACATAAGTCTTTCACTTTAACTGTTTAAAATGAGAATACAGTGGATGCAACAACTGATAATCAGCCACTGAACCCTTGAAAATAACAGCCAATTCTACTTCAGGAAGACAATGTGGAAACACTGCCAGAGAAGAGCACAAGCATCCTCCCACAGCAGTTGAATCTATTTACATCATTAAATCACTACTTTGGCCTATTACACAGGTTTTAACCTCATGTGATTCTGATGGAGATTCTTCTTCCAGATTATATTTTAAAAAAACAAGAGCAGCTACTGATTTCCAATTTTATATGATTTCTCCCATTAGCCCCTAAAAAGGCCATACAATTATTAAGACTCTTCTATAACTAAAAACAAGTACTTTCTAGACATAGCTGGGAAAGCATCTTAGGAATTAGAATGGGCATAATGAAGATGGCAGTATGGCTAAGATGAATAAATTACTCTCTTTGTGGGTAATTTCTTTTCAACACAGCAGGCAAACTGAAAAAGTACAAGCTGTTTTTCATATTTTAAGTTATGTTTGCAAGAATTAACTTAAGTATCTTTATACAAAACCCTCATCACCTTGGTGATCATACCCTTATATATCCTAGAATACATGACAGTCCCAACTCAAGCAGTGAAAGACCCTCCCAGTGCACTTAGTAGGAGACCTTCATTTTTAACAGGGAGGTACTTGGAGGCAGAACCAGAGCTGAAGAGATTTGGTTTACTGATTTATGACTCTAAGGGTAAGAAGTGGAAGCAAAGCAAAATTAAACAGCAAGCAGTCTTACCTGTACCATTGAGTGTAGTGTTTTTATTTGTGTACAGCCTGATCATATGTCCTATTGTTTTTACATTCTCTCTCAACATTATTCCTCGAGCTTGTACCATAAAGAGATATGTGTTGGCTATAAAGGAAAAAAAAAAAGAGAGAATGTCATGACTCAATAAACTTTTTAAAAATTTTTAAAAATAATATTCAGAATTGAGGAACTGCCCAATAGACCCAAACTGACTCAATTAGTACATCCAAAGGGAAAAGAGAAATATAAAATGACTATTTCCCATTATCAAAAACTTAAACAAACTCTTTTAAAAAAACAATAAAATGAAAAAATTAAAGTAGTAACATCCATCCATCAAACAGAATGAGACTAGATGAACAAACTGAAATATCGTAATTCCTTTATCCATAGATGATTTTCTACTATAAAATATACTTAGAAATTTCAAAGAGGCATTTTTTTGTAAGTATTCAACCATATACTCCTAAAATTCACTTTCTCTAATTCTATATTAATTCCCTCAAACCAAAGACTCCACAAAGGTGAGGATTCCATCTTGAATCATAAATATATCATAAATCAATATCTCTAATATGGGTATAGATCTTGCAAATTCTCAAGGCGTTGGAGGGGCATAGTGTAGAATGATCTAGAATCAGTATCACTTTTTGTAATTTTTCTTAAATACTTGAACTTTTACACTCCCTTTCAATCACAAATCTACCTACCAGGACTGTAAAAGCAGATAAAATCAAAATCAATGTGGCATTTTCAAGCTGTTAATCTAATTCTCCAGAGTAAGTGCTTCAAAAATAATTTCTAATCTCCTCCTTTGGGAGAAACTGGTAATTTGACAAAGATTACAAAAATCCCTGACTTTTGAGATGGCAAGCCTCCTCAGACAGGCAGAGAAGTCAAGTCAAAAGACCTTTTCTTTTTTGGTCCTTATTCTGCTACCATGGGCAGCTCACTGGATCTCAGTTTCCTCAACTAAAACTGGCAGTACTGCACTAGGTTTCTCTAAAGCCCCTTCTACTCTAACTTCTCCAAGCATGAAGCTAAAAATCATAAACTCCGTTCAGACAAGAGGAGGAAGCTCATTTTCATGGCAAAACCAAGAAACTGCAAGGCTCGGTTAATGGCTCTTTCAATTTTAAGATAAGCTGTCTCCCAACACAGTAATGACACTCTCGAAAAATGAATGCTGAATGAAAAAATCAAAAATGCCGACTCATTTTCTGGGCCCAGCTCTGCTTCTTCGACATGGTACAGAGAAATGAGCAAAACGTTTGCTACCTCCTTTCCCATTTTTTTGAAATTTGAACTTGCTCAAAGTACAAATGAACAGAAAATAGATAACGAGAGTAGAGAAGCAGAGTGTATTAACACTCTTTCTCTCACCTTCAAGCCATAAAAGAGAGAGAAACAGAAATCCAGGTTCCACATAAGCTTTATCTCAATCATTTTTAGTAGACTGTCCACATCCTCTCTAGAAAGCAGTCCTATAATTAGATTTAACTTGTTTAGGCTTGAATTTATTATACCAGGGTTACAAGCCCCACAAGTTTTTATTACATTTTTGCTTTCTAATGGACTTTAAAAGACAAACGAGACAAAGTGAAGAATGAAAACAAAGAGAACAGCCAACCAAAAATGTGGGAAAATGTTCAAGAAAAGCAAAAGTAACATTAGCAGCTCTACCTAAACCAAGATCTCAAGTTCAACTGAAATGATGCAGGAAAAAAAAATGAATGCCAATTGATTTACAATCTCTTGGATCATTTAATCCTAAAGTTATACACGAAATCTGTTATCAGTGGTGTAAATATCCTAAATATTTGTTATGCACCAAACTGAAAAAAAAAAAAAAAAAAGACCTGTCATGGAGAAGCAGGACTGAGCCAAGGGTTATTAAGCCAAGACCAGTACCGATTCCCAGACTTGGAAGAAACAGTACTGGCCTAAGCAAGGATATACTAGGTGAGAACACACGTGCCTCATTGTCAGTCCTGGAAACAGAACTTTTAAAAAGTATATAGCTTTTACTTTTAATTAACACACCTACTCTTATAAAGAAAATGGTTTGAATCTTGAAACCAAGTCAAATTTAAGAAACAAGGAAAACATCCAGTATAGAAAAGGATAATCAAAGTCAAATTTTCCTAAAAACTTTCAAAATATCAGGTAACAAAACCGTTAAGAAAATTTATCACTGATGGCACCTGTGACAAAGGTGAATCATTTACCAAAAGACTGCATTTACTATTCATTAGATGGATGGAGAAAAAATAAAGTGAGACACCAAGCTCTCCGAACGGAAATCTATTAGTTTATTTTAAATCATTCACAGCTAACTGAGTTACATTCCTTAGGTTAATAGTCCTCACGGGTTTAATCCCTAAAGATCAAAACCCATTAAGGAATGAAGCTGTGTTTAAACAGAGGCATTGTTAACAGGAGCAAGGCCATGTGTCAGAGTTTCAAGGCCCAAGAAACCAGCACTGAATGGTCCAGACTGTCTGATTACCAAACATCATGAAAGTCCAGTAATCCACACTCAAATAACTATAGTTGCCTGCTAATTATCATTACTATAAAATATAATATCTTGTTGGCAAGCCTGGAAATCCTGGTCTAAAATTTCTATTCCAACTTACAAGAGACTACATTTCAGAAAACAAAGAGGGAAATCTTTCCCATCCTTGCCCTTTGGTCTCGAGACAACTCAGAAACACACTAAAAACTACCACTGGTTAATTAAAATGATGCCATGTTCTCTAATTTAGTTCATTTGCTATTTGCCTCTGCATTGTGAGACATAAATTTAACTTCTTTACCTAGTCTGTTTTCCAGGGGGGAACAACTACAACTTAAAGGAAAAAAACTTTCAAAAATCAACAGTTTACAACAGCTTCTAGGCATCCTACCCTGGGTTTGTATGGAAAGATTTATGAGCATGCCTCATTCTCAACTTAATAAAACTAAGGAGTACATTTGCCATAAAGCTGTGTCTCTCTACCTCTTTCCACACGCAGCTTTGCTCATTGAAAGCACGCTGTGTATTCAAGCCAAGGAGACTGTGCCGTCTGCAGTGATCTGGAAAGGCTTCCTGAGCACTGAAGGACTCAAATACAACATCCCTCTGATCCCAACATCCATGTTTCTAATCGTCACAATCTCCAGGTCCTTTAACAAAACCAGAAGTCAACTACAGAGCTGACTGTGAGGGAGACTGTGTTCGTTAAGCATGCTCACACACAGCTATAAACGCAGTGCTGGAGCTAAGACAGACAAGGTACAAACACAATCTGGGGAGACACTCACACAAAAGTAAAAGTAGGAACCATGGTGGTGAATTACCACAGGAAAAATTATCTAGAAAGGAGATAAGAAGGTGAAGTTCAGACCACAAATAGGAGACACAAAGATAAAAGACCCGGAGATGAATTAATCTGAGCTTGAACATGGTGAAGAAGTCACTGGACAAAAGAAAAGGGAACGGTCAACCATGTCAAATGTCACCACACAGGCTAACAAGAAAGACTAAAACACAATAGCTTAGAAAATAAAAAAAAACTAATACCTAGTGCATACTCTACTGGGCAACCTTAGAAGTTCTTTACATATACTAATCTATGTAACCCTTACAAGCAACCCTATAAACTAGGTACTAATATTCCCATTTTACAGATAAGGAAATTGAAGCATGCAGTTAAGGGACTTGCTCAAGGTCACACAGTTATTGGCAAGTAGTGGAGCTAGAATTCACCGCCTGCAGTCAGCTCCAGCAACCCAGCTCTTTACCACCATCCCATTTAGCCTTGAAAAAAGGCTATTAGCTGGGCTTCCCTGGTGGCGCAGTGGTTGGCAGTCCGCCTGCCGATGCAGGGAACGCGGGTTCGTGCCCCGGTCCAGGAGGATCCCACGTGCCGCGGAGCGGCTGGGCCCGTGAGCCATGGCCGCTGAGCCTGCGCGTCTGGGGCCTGTGCTCCGCGGCGGGAGAGGGCACAAGAGGGAGAGGCCTGCGTATCGCAAAAAAAAAAAAAAAAAAAAAAAAAAAAGGCTATTAGATCACGGTCAACCTTCAAGAGAGCAGTTTCACCCAAATAATGGAAACAAAAGGAAACTAGTAAGGAGTTGAGTGGATAAAGTGGAAGCAGTCCAGTTTTAGAACAGGTAAGTGAGAGCAAGGTCAAGGGAAGTTTTCTTGTAACAGGAGGGACCTGAGCATGACTATGGCCTGAGTGGAAGGAGGAAAGATGAATTTTAAAGCGAAGGCACTAAGAGAAGTAAGAGGAAGGAGGGAGAAGCACATTTCCATCGATAGGACAGTATAAGCAGAGGCTGTGAGGTGCACAGCTGCAAAGGATATACAGGGATAAGCGATCCAACTTGAATAGTGTTGGCAGCAATGGAAAATAAGTTGTAAAGGTCCAAATGGATGAATGGGGTGAAAAAACAGAAAGAAGAAGAGGGGACTAAAGCTCATTGTGAAGATGAGAAGTAACGTTAATGAAGCTGAGAAAGTGCCAGACGTGGAAGGTTAGATAGACCGGGGTCAGGAGAGAGAGCACACCACAGACATGGGGACACCCAGGCATGGCCAAGCAAGGAAAGATGGAAGACGAGAAGCAGACTACCTGATGGTCACCACAGGACGCCTGCAGGGGCAAAGCGGAGCAGAAACGCTCTGAATTGAGCATAACCGCCGAAAGCATCCCAGGGGGGCAGAATGTTGGAGAGCACAGATTTCTGAAGGGAAGGGAAAGGAATTAACATTGAGTAACTACATTCGTCAGGTACTGAGCTAAATGCCATATATAAATATACTTAAACACACATATAATTACATTTCACTTAATTCTTATGTAGCAGGTTGAATGGAGGCCCCCAAAGATGTGTGCACATCCTAATTCCCAGAACCTGTCAATGTTATCTTATTTGGAAAAGGAGTCTTTGCAGAGGTAATTAAGTTAAGGATCTCGAGATGAGGAGATCACCCTGGATTATCTGGGTTAGCCCTAAATCCAACGGCAAGTGCACATACAAGAGAAAGGCAGAGGGAGGTTTTTACACACACACACACACACACACACACACACATACGTGAAAGCAATGTGAGGATGGAGGCAGAGATTGGAGTGATCTGGCCACCAGCCTAGGAAGCCAAGGAATGCCAACAGGCACCCAAAGCTGGAGACAAGGAAGGATTCTCCCCTAGAGCCTCCAGAGGGTGCACAGCCCTGCCAACTCCTTGATTTCAAATTTCTGGCCAACTGGAATACAGTGTGGTAACGTGTACGGCAGCCCTAGGAAACGAATACACCACCCCAGGATACAGGTACAGCTTCCCCCATTATGAGATCAGAAAACAAACTCAGAAGTTACACAGCTGGAATTTTTAAAAATCAAGATTCAAGCACTGGTCTGAATGACCCTGAGGGGCAGCTGTTTGGAAGAAGCAATGGCTTCTTCTAGAGGAGAGAGAGGGGCTAAGAAAAAGAAAAATCTTCAATGTAAAAAGTTATGAGGGAAGTGACAATAGGAGGGATAAACAGATTTCAACTAATGTGAGGAGGAAGTCAGAAGGGGCACTTCAAAGTCACAGGAGAGAAAACGGTTTCCCATATAATCCACAGAACACGTAAGGAAATAAACAATATGGAAAAAGGCAAAACACTGCATGTAGACATCCCTTGACAGTAACCACAGATATCTGAATGAGGTATTCTCTGAACTTCTAAGAACTCACAATAATCTATTTCACATGCTTGTAAGTTTTCTTCTTTCCACATCTAGCCCCTTGTGCAACAAGTTTCCAGACATTACTCATGCAAGTTTGTACAAGCTAAATATATTATCTCTAATAATAATGCTGTAGACCCCAGGATGAGGCCACATGACATGTGAAATATAGTTCATACTTTGCCTAGGACCAAAGTATTGCTTGAGTTAAAAACAAATAGTAACAGACTTCTAGGCTGTGCCAGGCTGTAAAACAAATGATTCCCTTTATGTCAAAGCACTATTTAAACAGATCTCACTATTTAAACACTATCTTACCATGGTGATAATAATTCAAAGTCAGGTATGGGCTCAAGAAAATCTGCAGAGCAAATAATTACTAGCCTATAATATCCTCCTCCTTACCTTTCCAGTAAGTCACAGGCTGACTAATAAACAGAATGAAATAATTCTGTGGTCAGGATCTCGTTTTATCAAGCAATAATGAATACAGTGATCACATACAGTACAGATCTATTTCAGATCTTAGCCAACAGCTCAAGCTTTGCTGATGTAGACACCAAAAATTAACAAAAAATTCTTTCCAACAGGTACTTTTACCACTTCCACTCTGCATTTCAACAGTTTTAAGTTATTTGAAGGTATTACTTGTGTTTGAATACTGATCAAAGTTAAATATTTTTGAATAAAATTTGACTTTTCCAACAGTCTTATTAAAGACGTTCAGGGTAGAGACGTGTTTATTCAATAAATATTTGTTGAATAACTACCAACTGCCAAGCAGTACCAGAAACTAAGAAGCCATGGGGGTTCCTCTGTAAAAACCAAAATCCTGAAAAAGAATAAACTGCCTAAAACATCGGAATTACTTCTACAACAACCAGACCATCAGTTCAGCCTAGTTTAAACTCAGCTGTCTAACACACGATAGCTCTCAGCACTGTCATTTGTTAATTCACTGTTATTCACTTAAACACATAGCCTCTTTAAAGCATGACAGAAACCTGAAGAGTTGAGCTATAAACCACATTAGAGAAAAGTAGAATCAGGAGGAAATGAGGGAATCAGGGAAGGAAAAATGCAGACAATTACACTTTTAATCTAATCAGTAAGGAAACTTACCTAATGAAATTACAGACTAAAAGATGAAACCATAAATAAACACATCCAGGAAACATTATAAATCTGCTGAAAATGAATGATTTCAGAAGACATTTAAAGTGAATGCGAAATGAACCTCTACCCGCTTAAGAATGCTATCTTGAGAAAAAATAAAAGGGAGACCTATTTGAACTATGTTTTACAACCATCCCCAATTTCCCTGTGTTGTCACAATTAAAATATCTTTCATAATTTCAACTTACTTAATCATGAAAGTAAGTATAACAGGCAGGAGAAAGGGGACACAGCATGGGAAATGAATTTCAAAGATTTCCAAAGCTAGAGCATATTTTCAAATCAAAAAACAAGGCATCTTCTCATTCTCTACCATTGATCTCTTTTCAAAGATTTATTTTTATTTATTTATTTTATTTTATTTTTTGGCTGCGCCGGGTCTTAGCTGCAGCACGCGGGATCTTTTAGTCACTGCATGCAGACTTCTTAGTTGTGGCATTCAGGATCTAGCTCCCCGACCGGGGATCAAACACAGTCCCCCTGCGCTGGGAGTGCAGAGTCTTACCCACTGGACTGCCAGGAAAGTCCCTACCATTGGTCTCTTGATTCAAATGAAAATAAAGTCCAAGTTCTCTTCCTCCAAGTCAAACTGGAAATTGCACTATAATTAGAAGCCATAATATCTGAGCGATTAACTTAATTACCAACAAGGCAATATATATAAATGATTTCAGTAAAGAATTATTAACACTAGCAAGCTCCAAATATTTAAAAATAAAGAAAGAGATAATATTTCAATTAAGATATCATGGTATAGTAACAAACCTCATAGACCTGCTTAGCTATGAAAATATTATAAAGACTTTTATAAGTCTTTTGTTTTGAAATCACTTCCACTGGCTAACATGTAAGGCCACATGCTTTAATAACTTTTACTGACCTTGTTAAGTGAATTACAGTATATCTTTCTAATAATTAAAAATACTAAATAACAAATTTAGGATCAACCTATAACTCAATCACATAGTCAGTGCAGACTCATAAAGAAACAAATGATCCTGGTTGTCTTAAACAACCTGTCTGTCCATTCTGCCCATTTCCATTCTGGAGGAAAAAAATTCTTCACCGTGATATCCATTTCTGTCTCCAGTAAAACATGATGCTATAAACAAATTAATCCGTTTTTTAACAGGTGAGATCAGTTCTATGAAAGATCAAATGATATAAGATAACCAGTCTAAAAAGTAAAACTATTTAGCACTAAATTATTTCCCAATCATTTGGGGTGTTTGTCAGAAATAAGTTCCCAGGAGCTTCCCTGGTGGTGCAGTGGTTGAGAATTCGCCTGCCAATGCAGGGGACACGGCTTTGAGCCGTGGTCCAGGAAGATCCCACATGCTGTGGAGCAACTAAGCCCGTGCACCACAACTACTGAGCCTGTGCTCTAGAGCCTGCGAGCCACAACTACTGAGCCCATGTGCCACAACTACTGAAGCCCAGGTGCCTAGAGCCCGTGCTCCACAACAAGAGAAGCCACTGCAACGAGAAGCCCGTGCACCGCAAGGAAGAGTAGCCCCTGCTCACTGCAACTAGAGAAAGCCCGTGTGCAGCAATGAAGACCCAATGCAGCCAAAAATAAAATAAATAAGATAAATTTAAAAAGAAAAGAAAGAAAAGAAATAAGTTCCCAGGGTCCAGAATTACCTGAAGTATTAATTAAAAATCAACCAGGATCACAATCAGAATATCTGGTGATAAGACCTGGGTTGCCTTAGGTAAGGCTTAAGCACCTTCATGTTTGAAAATTGAAAAACCATTCTCTAAACATCATTAACATTTGTTAACAAGCAAAAAAGTAGAAGCTTTCATAATCAGTTTAACTTATACCAAATACATCCTCTTTTATACAGCTTTCTAATTTACGAACAATTCATTCAGACAACGAAGAATCTATGTTTCATCCCTAACGAACATACAACACAAAGACCTCATAGAGCCAAAGACTTTTACTAACTCGAGAAAATTAATCATGAAAACAAAGATACGAACAGGAAGTCATACTTATTATGCCTCTGGAGAAAAAAAGTTAATTACAAATTTGAGATTTATGTTTTCCTAAACATTTTGCCGTGCCACATAGCCAAAAATAAAACTGACAAACATCCTTTAAGCTATCTTTCCTATTTTAACTGAGGAGGGTTTTTGCTGTGGTTTAAACTGAACTCTGTCAAGTTCTGCCATGACAGAAAACAAGTATGCCCATGAAACAGAACAAATTAAGTCGGCCCAGTATAGGATATACATGCTAGAGAGAAATAAAATTGGGGTGCTACCTGAAACTCTCCAGTGGGCCCAAGACATGAGTAAAAATACCTAGTAATAACTAGAGTAAACCAATTTCCATGGCATTGTAGGTATCCTCAGAAAACCTTTTAACCTTCAATGGACCCAATCTTCAACTCGAATCACAATATTACTCGTATATTATTCTCTTTGTTATCATCCTGACAACAGGCAGAAGTGGAAAGAAAAGACTATAAATATTCAATCACCGGAGCCTCTGGGAATCAAAAAAAGAAAAAGAAGGAGATTCACATGGAAAAGGAGAAAAAAGAGAAGACAAGGGAGAAAGAGCTGGGGGCAGGCTGCTCTGATTAAACTGGTAAAAAAAAAAAAAGTGCAGTCCAAGCAGTGGTGACAAGAGCTAGCATGGTCTAAGGCGGCCAGGAAAATGGACCAGAAGGAGAAAACTGTAAATACACAAAGCCGGAGGGGCTCTCCATTCTCCAGAACTCCCAAATAGGACCTAGGAAATCCAAGTTCTAGAAAAATCTCTCCACAACGCACCTCCTTCTCACCACCTCCACATTTTCACTCAGGTTAAGACAAACATGAGAGGCAGGCTGGAAAGGGAAAAGGAGTCACAAAGGCAGGTGGGTAGAAGTGGGCACAGGTGGAAGAGGGAGAGGACTGCAGAGATGAACACAGCGCCGAGGAAACAAGGGCAAGGGGCTGAGAAGCCTGTCCGGTCCCCCAAGCAAAGCACCTTCTCCAGCCTTAACCTGTGGTCATCTACTCTCGGCTGGAGAACAGGTTACGAAAGGAACGCTTAGCAGGCCACTTATTTTGTTGTTTACAGCTCAGTTAGAATGGTCTGGTTTGGCTTCTTTACAAAGAGCGGAAAACCTGCCCGTAATTACGCTCACTGCTCTCACACTATCCAGAAGAGTCTCCTCTCTTCTCCGTGGGGTATTCCTTAAAGCTGAAGAAGACAATGTCCCCCAAATCTTCAATGTTCCAGGGCAACTCAGGCACAGAAATCCCAAGGGGCACAGTTCAGCTTTTCCAAAAATCATCCACTTCAGTTCTTCCAACAACAACGTGTGAGACTCTGGGCAAGTGGTGATCTTTAGGGGCCTTTCCTTCTCTTCCTTTACAACAAGGCCATTCTCCTAGCACGGGGCAGGGGGTGCGGAGCTCCAATAGCAGACCTCTGGAATCTTGCTCCTGGGGCTTCTCTGCACACAGCTCTGGCTCCAGAGCCAAGGCCTCTGTGTCCAAAGTTCCCATGGCCCGGGGCCCTCAGACAGAGGGGCTCTGGTGGGGAGAGGCTTAGCCACAGCTGCAACCACCAGAGCCTAACGCCATGCACACAAGCGTATGTGTCCTGAGAAGCTTCGCAGTACATCCTGTGATAAACAGGCTGGTCACAAGATGGGTAAGGAAATTACTCACCCTCTATACATGTAACACTGCCCCGAGAGGAAAATGCATTCTGTTCCCAACAAAATTCCAAATAGTATTTGGAATACCTACCAATACAGAGACGACAAACCTAGATTAGGCGTTTCTCTTTTTAAGGTATCCACAGACACGGCTATTTTTACCTTTAATAAACATTAAAAAGTAGTAATGATAAACACTGCTGCAGAATAAATGCGTCACTACCTCATTCTGCCACGTTGTTTAATAGACGTCAAATTTACTTATAAAATGGTAACAAGGAGAATGGTATTTAGCATTGTCAGATTTCAATCAATCAATATCCCCTTCAAAAATACCTAATTTCCCACAAGGTCATAGGATTTAGATTCACTCATGCCCAAACAATATAGCTGAGTTAACAGATACGCTCAAGAATGGCAACCAGAGAATAAAATAATGAAAATAAAAGAATGGCAACCTGACGGCGGTAAGCAGCCTCTGAGAAGGCTCCCCTGCCCCTTGAGTGTGCACTGGACCTAGAGACTCTTTTCTGACAAAGAAAATATGGCGAAAGCAATGGGGCTGGGAGCTGCCCAATGGAGAGGTGCCAGGGCAAGGAACTGAGTGAGGCCTCCAGCCGATAACCCGCGAAGAAGCAAAGTCCTCAGTCCAACAACCCTCAGGGAACAGAATCCTGCCCAGATGCATGTGGGTGAACTTGGAAGCGGATCCTCCCCCAGTGGAGCCTCCAACCACAGCCCTGAGCTACACTCTGTAGCCGAGTAAGATACCTTGAACCAGAGGCATCCAGCCAAACCGTGTCCAGATTCCTGGCCACAGAAACAATGAGATAATACATGTTTGTTGGTTTAAGACCCTCAATTTGGAGGTAATTTGTTAGAAAGTAATAGATAACTAATACACTGACCAATCCTGGCATTTTCTCCACTGTTCCTCATCCCCTGACAGCCCCTCCATATTCTTCCAAGGTGTCTAACATCCAACACTAGAATGGTATTGATGAGTGGGCAGGGAAGAGAACGAACTGGAGCTGCCATACCAAAAGCAGTGATTTAATCGGAAACAGTCACTCAACAACCCTTCACTAAGCCTCTAGTATGTGCCAAGGTAGAAACCAAATCTCTTAACCTAGTCTAGGAAACAGTTTATACTAACATTTGTTCACGTAAACAGAGCCGCTCACTCTAAGAGCTCAGTCACCCACCTTATTAGGTATGCATGTCCTCAACCTCCCTCTCCATATGCATCTAATTTTTGCTATCATGAACGTCTTTATCTCCTCTCCCATCTCCAAAATTAATCTACCCATATACTTGATCCCACTCCCTCTGCCTGGTCTCCCTGATTCCAGAATTGCTGACTTTAATCCATCCACACCAGTACAGCCTAAGTACTTCTACAATGCAAACCTGATCATGTCACTCTCCTACTTAAAATTTAAGCTCAGTGGTCTGACATTGTCCTCAGGCTGAAGTCCAAGTTCTCAAACCCAGCTTACAAGGTCCTCTATGGTTGGACCCGTATTTCTCTCTATGGTTGGACCCGTATTTCTCTCTCTGGCTTCAGCCCATACTCCTCTCTGATTTCTATTCTTTAGCCCCCTACCCTTTTTTTTAAAAAAAAACTTCCCATTTCTCTCTCATCTCTTAGCCTTCAAATATCCCACTCCTACCTGAAGCACTTCTCCCCAGGCCCACCCTTTAATCACCTAACTTAAGCTTCTGGCCTCAGCTTAACCTCCCTTTTCTCCCTGACGCCAAGTCTAGTGCCCCCATCCACCCATCCGGTGCCCCATAGCAAACTGCGCTCCACACTCTCTTCCAGAATAGTTGCTCTGCAACTATGCAAATTTCCCACTGGCTACGAGCTCTATGAAGGCAGGGACCGTGTGGATTCTGCTCAGTGCAGAACCACAGACAAACATGTATGAATAAGTAAATGAATTAAGTCTTCCTAGATCATACGTTGTAATTTGTTCCCTTCCTCAAATCTTCAAACCATGCCCTCACTCCCCAAGCATCCACATAAGCTCAGGTCTTCCCATCTTATAAGGCTCCTTTGATCCACTTTCATCTGACCTCTGATTTACAATCCAACCCAAGGCAATCCAATCCAAGGCTAGGCAATCTGGCTGGTGCCCTATGACACCACAAAAACAGCTCTTGTAGTGGCTGTCACAGAGCTCCTACTTACCAAATCCATGATTCTCCTTCCAGACTTTATCCCACTGAACTATATATCCCACTTCAATGCTTGTTTTGCCGATCATCATTTTTATTTATTTACTTATTTTTGCGAAGGTCTCTCTTCACTTTCATGATCTCTCTCTCGTCCTTCATTTTCCTATTCCTATTTCTCCACGTGCCCTAGGCTGATGGATTTCATCTGTCATTACCTTGCCTTCAGCCTCCACCAGCTGTCCTTGGGTAGCCATCTAAACTTTCCACAGTGTCAATCACACTGCTTCCCATTTAGGGCTGGGGAGTGAAAAAGGTAAAAGAGCCTCATGGGAAACCCTTCAGACTGCACTTGGGCTTCCTTCATATTCCAATTTA
The DNA here is from genome assembly GCF_003031525.2 of Neophocaena asiaeorientalis asiaeorientalis. Classification (NCBI taxonomy): domain Eukaryota; kingdom Metazoa; phylum Chordata; class Mammalia; order Artiodactyla; family Phocoenidae; genus Neophocaena; species Neophocaena asiaeorientalis. The sequence continues at coordinate 623,657 of NW_020174565.1, forward strand.
ACCCCTATCATTCCACATTTAAGAGTAACTAACTTAGTGAGTCACTTCTGCTTGCACAAGTTAGTTTTATTAATTCAGGTGTGTCAGGGGAAAAATAGATATGTATCATTCACCTATATGCCGAAGACACCCAAATCTCTCTCCAGTTAGACATTTCTCCTGGGCTCTAAGCCCTTATGTCCATCTGCCTACCTACTGACAAGTTCTTCCTGGCTATCCTATAAGCGTCCCAACTCTATATCTCTAAAACCAAAATCGCCCCCTCAAGGCACTTGCCTTTCTATAGTCCCTACGACCCACAGCCTGGCTGTCTAAGCCAGAACACAAGCATTGTCTTCAAGCTTCTCCCTTTCCTTCAATCCCACTATTCACATCCTCTCCACTCTGCCCTGACCCAACTACAACCTTGATCAGGTTCGAATCTTCTATCACCTGAGCTACTGAAAAAACTTCCCACCTGGTCTCCCAGCCACTGGCTCTGCCCTCTGTAACCCACACTCCATGCAGAAGAACTGCTCTACAACAAAGGATTCCAGCATCCCCCTTTTCAGAACTTCTGATGTTTCCTGCTACTCACAAGACAAAAATATTAGCATAGGAAGCCTGACCAGTAAGAGAGGCCCAGAAAAAAGAAATACCCAACACGGTGGCCCAAACCAAAAGAACCCCCCAAAAGAGCCATGGTGACCAGAGAACTTGGTGAGGAAAGAAACCAGAAGGACCTTTGAAACACAAAGCAAACTGTAACAGCTCAGAAGTGTACAACCAGACTCACCCAGCCAGGAGGCTAAAGGGCTGCCATAAGAAAGCTACAGGCAACTAACAAGCTACTCTCTGAGCAAACTGAGAGAAACCCAGCCAGAACGTCGGGGGGACTCTGAGCAAGGACCTACTAAGCCACCCGCTCCCACAACACACCCCCACACCCTGCCCACCCATCCCCAGCTCCATCTGACCCAGCAGGGCACCAAACTCCTTGAGACCCAAAAAAGCAAAGCACATGGCCAGGTGATTCCTCAACGGGCCCACAGGAATTCACACCAAAGTGGCCCAACTGGACTCCACCTCTACGCAAAGAATAAAACAGCCTGAAAGCAAGTCTGACAAAGGTCAGGACCGTCAAATGGACAGTGAAATCTCCCACCCCCAGGGGAGCTGTGCAATCTCCCCCACAATACTGCCCCGCTGATTAAAGGCTCATCAACTTCTTTCTTAACCACAGACAGCTTTAATAAAGCTGTGTGAACCAAGGCCAGTTTCTCTCCGCCAGGAAGTTCAGGGACCCCAAGTGCCAGAACACGAGGCTGGGCAGGGGAGACCCGAAACTCTTCCCAATCTGGCCCATCTACCAACCCACGCCCTGGATGGTAGCCAGATGGAAATACTCCTATTTTCTGGAAACTACCTTTGCTCATGCTGTTCCCTCTGACTAGAGTCCCTTTGCTCAGTCCAGATAAATCCTATCCATCACCTCCTCTGGAAATCCTTAACCAGACCTCACTGCCCACGGCATGCTTTCTGAGGACCTGATGCAGCCCTTTCACAGCGCTCATCCCACTGTATGAGGGAAGGAACTCCGTCTTGGTCATCTTTTTTCCTCAAACAATCTGAGGTTGTTCCTCTAGCCTATCTGAGGTGCTCTATTCGCGTTTGCTGAATGGATCTATAAGTCAGTTCACCTACTCCTTTGATACAATAGCAGGTAAATGACTATGTTGTGTTATATTGAAAACAGTTTCACACTAAATGGAACTCCATTTTCAATTCAGCCAAGGCAAGACCTTAGGGGAAGACTGCACTCACCTTTTTGCAATCATGCACAAAAGTAGAAAGAGAATGAGAAAAAATTCAGGGCACCAGCCTCTACTGGGTGGGCTAGAGCCATGTGTCCATGGATTTCCAGGGTGGAGAGTGGTCTGCAGACCAATTTCCCTTAGTACTAAAGTTCCTAATATAAAGAAAGTTCCTGTGTTTCTTGCATGAATTAGAAATTTCAAGGAAAGTGTTTCAAATTATTCTTAAAATAATGAGCTTTGAGTTTGCTGGAATTCATTGCAGATTAAGATCCAAAGAGTCAAAAAGTTGTTGAGCCACATGAGAAAACACTGGAAACTAAACATATTCTGCTACCTACAACTGTGTGGTACTATCTTCTCAGAAGGAAGAGAGGGAGAGGAGAACACTGAGGAAGGAGACTAATAAGAGTAACTAAAATGATAGGACTGACTGCCTGGGGGAAGACACACGACAAAAACAGGTCTCTGGGCAAAAAACGTAGGAAAATACAATTGATGTCTACTAAAGAGGTTGATGTGGATAGGATCAACATGGATTTTTTAACATAAGAGATTTGAAACATTTATTTAAGATCAATTAAAAAATGCTCTCTTACATAACATGTATTTTAGTCACAAGAAAATTCTGCCCCAAGATGCAATTCAGGCTAAAATATGAATTATTTCAAAAAGATTCTATGTATCTCTAATGTAAACTAGTTATAAGAACCTAATTAGTTTCGGGTATGTCTCATTAATAAGAAATCTGTGATGCAGAGGTAGAAAATAAAACTTATGGTTACCAAGCGGGAAGCAGGGGGAGGGATAAACTGGGAGACTGGGATGGACACATACACACTACTATATATAAAACAAATAACAAGAGCCTACTGTACAGCACAGGGAACTCTACTCAATACTCTGTAATGACCTATATGGGAAAAGAATCTAAAAAAGAGTGGATAAATGCATATGTATACTGAGAAGTAAAACAACATTGTAAATCGACTATACTCCAATAAAAATTAATTTAAAAAAGAAAAGAGAAAAAAGAAATCTGTGATGAAACAAGAAGTATGCATAAGGCATTTCTGCAGCATACCAAAGTACTGTGGTTGTCTTGAAAATCAAATTGTGCAATAGATCATTGCATTGTGAGCTGAACTAGCCACATTTTTTTCACGGAACATCATTTTTACTTAAAGGTACAACTGAAAAACTATGCTCATTTAGACTTCTGTATTTGACCTACATTTCCCCCCAAAAGAGCAAAATGAGCCTGACGCTTCAAGAAAAACTGACAGTATGTGTTACCAATGACAAAATTCAAGCTTTCAAGCAAAAATTTGAGTTTTGGAAAACTGCTTCTCAATAATTAAAAGTAAGGAGGGTTTTTTGCTGCTAAATAATGCTAGTTTGAGAAACATTCAGTTTAACAAACTGTTAACACTTCACAAGTTTTGGTTTTCATTCTTCTTACTGGCTTCAATCAATTTTTTTAAGTTATAAATCAGAAGACCCAAAAGAACAGAGTAGTTTAAATCATGTCAACCTAATTGCCTAGAAGACAACTGCCAAAATTTTTATGCCATGTCAGTGATTGTTCTATGGCAAACATTAAGTATAGAAATAAGAAAGATATATTACTACCTCACATCAACTGAATTTTAAGAATCTACAGATAATATATTAATGCAATAACAAAAAAATGGCTATCAAGTGAAAGCTGGAATTCTGATTTCCTTTGGTTAGCTTTTGGAGTAATTTTAATATGTTACTCAAAATACCAAGAAAGTAAGAAAATTGTTATCTAAGTGCAAAAAAAAAATTCTCCAGAATCTCTCAAAGTTAAAATATCTCATAAAATAACTTCCCCCAAAGATGTCCACCTTTAAAGAGCTACATAAGAAAGTAAAAATTGCTGCAGAATGAGAAGTTAATTGATAAGACTTCCAAAATGGCAGAGAATTTTAAGAAAAAGCTTGCTGAATATTTTGGCTAACTACTCTCAAAGCCACTGAGCTATCACTGTCATTTCTACTACAGGCTTCAAGATGTATCCAATTTAGCCTAAAGAAAAAAAACTGCATTAAAAGCAAATAATATGTTGAAATATTCATATTTTTTTCAAACTTTAACCCCAAACTTCTATTTCAGGATATCAAGGTTTCGACAATTTATGCCTTCTCAAGCATCATTCTGAGCTTATACGTTTTACTTGAACCTGAAAATTTAATCAAGAAAAGTCACATAATTTTTAGGAAACACAACAGTCTTGATGAGGTTTGGTGAGGTCTGTTTCTTCCCTCCCCCCTGCAATCCACTGAAATAATCTACTACCATGTGAGACAATGCCCTGATAATAATTCCATCTTAAAATTCTGCAGGTGTTTTCACTCTGTAAGAGGCCATACATACATTTTTAGCTCACTCAGGGGAGAAATGGTACTGGTTCAAAAAACTACTAATGTCTAAAAAGAAATGATAGGAGATGCACAATGTTACTACCTCATTTAACATTAAATACATAATAACCCGGAAGAACTCAGAAAAGTTCTGGAAATACAGTGTTTTAATATCCATATGAAGTTCAGATTTTTCGGTCATGAGAATGCCACACTGGCACCTTTTCAACCAGAGGGGCTGAGAAACCAGGATGTTTACTAAAGAGGCTAATTCAAGCAGATTATACAAAAGTGTATTTTGGACTAGAAACCAAAAGAAAAACTGGTAAATAGGTTCAAATTGTAAACTATCTTGCATAATTGTTAATTTAATCATCTTATCTCAGAATTCATCCTAACAGGTAGCAGAGGCTACCTACCCTTGCAAAGCAGACCCAAGCACACTGAACAATTGGAGCATTGTTTTTACTAGACAACTCATCGCCTAAAAATTCCTGAAGTGTGGCACAAATGTTCACTGACCCCATTCTAAAAAAGCGACCTAGAACAGTACATTCTTGAACTCAATCACATTCCCTACTGTGGGTTTCTCCATCGTATTTTTACAACTAGTTAATATAGCTGAGAGTGTCTGAATAAAATTACGATTACTAAGTTTAAACTTAAAAACTTAATATTAAATGGATAAAGCTGTCACGAATACTCAAGAAAGCGACCAGGACATCTCGGGCCATCACACCTTATTTTGCTCTGTCCACGTAACGCAGTCTTTAAGTTGTTTAAACGTGCATTGACAAAACTCACATGCCAAAGCCATGCCCCGAAGCAGTTTATGTGACAGGTCTGAAATCGCATTTCAAATAAAATGCTTTCTGCCGGGCCCCTGTTTATACAGCTTCCAAATCCCGTAAGTAACATGCTGCGTTTCCTTCACTGTGACCGTGGGAAGTGAGGGTGTGTCTCGGTGCTTACCGATGCCCGGAGCCACATAGATGAAGTAGAGGCAAGACGAGGAGAGGGAGAAGAAGAAGATGAAGGCGAGGAGGGAGCGATTGGAGACCCGCATCATTCGCCTGAGCACAGACATCTTCCTCTTCCCGGCCGGCAGCTCGGGCTGCGCTCTCAACGCGGACTTGGGGGCACCGTCCAGGCCCTAAACTTCCATGAATGTGCTAAAAACCCCAGGACTGCAGCGGGGTCCGCGCGGGGAGGATCTGGGATAGAGGGGCCAGAGCGGGAAGGAGGAGCGAGGAGGGAGCCGACGGAATGAATGAGAGGCGGGGGAGCCGGGGGAGGGAAAGAGTGGGAGGACGCGCGGGAAGGGGGGAGGGGACGCAGGGCAGGGAGCCCCGGGGACCAAATAACCCGAGGAGGCCG